>NC_053022.1:26730500-26879615 GCF_003073215.2 Triticum urartu
CATAAAATGAAAAGGAAAAAACATGCAGAACAAACTAGCTTACGAAGGAACAAAAGGAGCGCACTACTAGGCCAGCTTAATAGGGCGTCACTTGCGGCGAGGTATGCTCCCTCTCTCGTAAAGCGAGGTATACCACGCCCGCAAACAAGTGTTTAGGTCTAGGATAGGCCTAGCACCCGGACGAGTTGCGCGGCTACATTGTCCCGCCCATTTTTCAGCTTTCCTTTCATGAATCAGTTTTCTTCTCTCTTCTGTGTTTCTTTTTGTTGCTTTTCTTTCTTACTTTGTTTTTCTATTTCCTCCTTTTTTTCTTTCTGTTTTATCTTCCTTTTTAATTTTTATTTCTCTTAAAGTCGTGAACATTATTCAAATTAGTGAATAGTTTTAGAATTCATGCACATTTCTTGAATTTAAGAGCATTTTTTATATTCCTGAATATTTTTTGAATTCATAACTATTTTCTAAAATCAAGAACATTGTCTAAGTCATGAATATTTTTCAAAGGGACAAATGCAATTTTGCCCCTAGTTGAAGCCTACCCACGGGGTTTGCCCTTACTTTTCGACCCTGCTCAGTTTTGCCCTTAGATTTGCCACCGAGGTCGCCCGAATGCCATTTGACTGTTTGACAGCACTTTAAAAATTCATAACAAATTCATATGAACTTAGAAAAATGCAAATAAGATATCAAAATGTTCATAAAACCATTACATTTATGTGCATGTCATTTGCATTAAGGACAAAAGTACCGTTTAAACTACCTAAGGTTATTAATTTTGCTAACATTATTAAAAATAAAAAAAGGTATAAAGAATATTGTTTTCATGAATAAAAATTACATGAAAATGTAGGTGATGTTTTCTGAACATCCTGATATCTTATTTCTATTTTTCTGAGTTCATATGAACTTGATATGAAGCTCCAAATGACTAGATTAACATTATAGTTGTGCAGAGTTGGATGCGAGAGAAGAAGAGAGACTAGGGAAGAGGGTTGTAGATTAATGATCGCTACAACACAGACTCCAAGAAACATTGTGAGGGTGTACAATGGACCATGCATTAATAAAATAGTACTCCGTTCGTTTTTATTTTAGATATTTAATAGAACCGGCCTGGCAGCTGCCGAGTGAAGATCGATCGTTAGTTTTGTGCGCGGTGGACGTGAGTGAGTGCCTGAGGAGCCTGCCGTTGAGGAGCTAGCTAGCGAGCAAACAGGTACGTTAGCCGGTATGTACGACATTTCCAAAACGAGAGCCATCGGCGGTCATATGTAGATTGATTGATTGATTGAAAGCTCTCCGCGGTCTTGCCAGTTCTTTCGAATCTTCTCCGCGGTGCAGCTTGTGTACCTGTATCGGATGAGGTATAAAGAAAAGTCTTCCGCTTGTGCCGTGATGGGCAGGACACGGGATCTGGTCTGCGATGGACTGCTTTCCATCGTCGTCTCTGGCTGAGTGGCTGCGGGAGCATCTCCTTTCCTCCAAACAAATATTTAATATTTTACTCTCTTCGTTCAATAATATAAGATTTTTTTCGACTCTAGCGTAGAGTGCAAATCTTTTTAGAAATTAAAGTAAGCATGCTGTTCTAAATCAAAATAAAGTCAAGCTTTCACACCTAAAAATAAATAGCGGGAAATGACCCCCCCCCCCCCCCCCCCCCCCCCTCCTCCTACATTTCACCCATACCTAGTGGGGAAAAATGGCTCCTTTCCGCCTATACCTCTCCATCTCCTTCACGCCATCACCACCTCTCCTCCGTGCGCTGCCGCTGGACTGCTATCGTGACTCCACCCGCCATTTTCGCCGCCCTCAACCACCTCGTGCACCGCAATCCCCCGCCTTCGGCCATCCCCATGAACTCACACGCCGCCGCTGCCCCGACTCTAGCAGCCGTGGCAACATAGCTTGACGCGATCGCTAGACCAGGCATACACCAATCTTCCGCGGAGGGATGTGCTGGCCTTGTTTTTTTAGGGTATCATCTTATGTTTTCTGTTGTTGCAGCCACATCTAATAGTCACACGCCACGACTAATAACTGTGCAAACGACACTAGAGAGAGGCCCAGGATGGGCCTGGCTGGACGCCCTAAACAAGGGCAAGAACTATATCTCTCATATTGTGAGATCGACTACTGTTTTGCAATAGGTGATCCCTAGGATTGGTCGCCATAATGTGCATTCATGTAGCTTTTGGGAGCGACTTCATCAAGGTTTTATGGACCAGTTCATATGGGTTATAGATGCGTCCTGCTTGCTTTTTTCCTTTTTCTATATTTTTCTTTATCGGTTTTATTGTTTTTTTCGTTTATTTATTTATTTATTCTATAAATACAGGTGTACTTTTTTTAAAATACATGGTGGACATTTTATATATATACCTTGAACATTTTTTAAATCCACCTAGAACCATTGTCAAATGCACATTGGAAACTTTTTAGATACAAGGTGAACATTTTGTTAACACACATTGAATATTTTTCATATATGATATGAACCTTTTTTTAAAAATAGTGCAAACAGTTCCTTAAAATGTCATGATCATTTTTTTGAATGGTATGAGACATATTTTCAATTAGCTGGACATTTATTTTATAAGTCATGAGCATTTCTTGGAATGGTAGAAAAGTTTTAAAATCATATGCACTTTTTTTTACATTTCATAACTACCTTTTTAAACTTCCACATACATATTTTGAAACACATGAATATTTTAAAATGTGATGAATTTTTTGAATGATATGAACACTTATAAAAAAATCACATGAACTCAATTTCCCATTTTTATAAACATAATTTATGTAGTACGGACATTTTTTCAAAAGTTGCGTGAGGTTTCGACCTCGGCTCTGAGCTCCGTCTCCGAGGAGATTGCAGAGGTAAACAGGAAACTCAAGAGGTCCCAGGAGGACCCCAACCTAATGAACCAAAGGTTCGAGCAGTTTCAAGGTAAGCAACTCGGACTTGCGTTCAATAAGTGTTATATTGAACACAAATTTTGTGATGTTTTTGTGTTAAGTGGAGAACTGATGCTGAACTGTTTGGATGATAACAAAGTTGTCCGAGCTTGAGGCGCTCAAGGCCGAGCTCAAGAAAGCTCGACAGGAGGTAGAGCAGCATAAGGCTGCGGACGCGAAGGCGGAGAAAGACCGAGCTGCCGAGAAGGTGGCTGGCGAAAAGGACCGGGCACGGGAAAAAATGTCCCCTTTCTGCCCATACCTCTCCATGTCCTTCACTCTATCACCGCCTCTTCTATGCGCCGTCGCTAGACCGCCGTCATGCCACCACGTGCCATTACCATGCCCTCAAGCACCCCGTGGGCTGCCGCTCCCCTGCCTTCGGCCATTCACATGACCCCATGGGCCGCCGCTGCCCTGACTCCAGTAGTCGTGGCAGCATAGCTTGACGCAATCGCTCGAAGAGATATACACCAATTTGCCGCGGAGGGATGTACTAGCCTTTTTGCTTAGGATATCATCATATGTTTGCTGTCCTTGCAGCCTGCTCTAATAGTCATGCGCTACGACTAATTACTCAGCAAACGACACCAGAGAGAGGTCTGGATGGGCCAGGCTGGATGCCGCAAACAAGCGTGAGAGTTATATCTCGCTAATTGTGAGACCGAGTACCGTTTTGCAATAGGTTATCCCTAGGATTGGTCGCCCATAACGTGCGTTCATGTAGCTTCTGGGAGCAGTTTCACGAAGCTTTTATGGACTGGTTCAGATGGGCTGTAGAAGCTTCCTCTTATTTATTTTTTCTTTTTTCTATATTTTTCTGTATCGGTTTTCATCAGCTTTTTTCATTTTTTCATTTTTTCTATAAATACAAGTATATACATGGAGAATATATTTTACATATAGGTTGAATTTTTCTGAAATCCACCTAGAACCATTGTCAAATGCACATTGAACACTTTTTGGATGCACGGTGAATTTTTTTAACACACGTAGAACATTTTTCATGTATGCTATGAACGCTGTTTTAAAAAAGTGCAAACATTTGTTAAGTGTTCTAACATTTTCTTAAAATGCCATGAACATTCTTTTATAAGTCATGAGGATTTTTTGGAATGGTAGAAATACTTTCTAATCTACATGGACATTTTTTTACATTGTATAAATATTTTTTAAAAATGTCACATACATATTTTCAAAAACATGAATATTTTTAAATGTGATGATTTTTTTGAATAGTATGAACGCTTATTAAAAACCAGGTGAACAGAATTTCACATTTTTATGAACATAATTGAAACGTGTGAACATTTTACAAATGTCATCAACATTTTTTTAATAGTACAATCATTTTTCCAAAAGTTGTGTTAACAATATTTTACACTGTATGAATAACTTTAACTGTATTTTATTTTTTTAAGAATATAACTAATGTAATGTTTGGAAAAAAATATTGAACACATTTTAAAATATAAAACAAGTAAAAAAAAGAACAAACTGACTAACAAAGGAACAAAGGAGCACACTACTAGGCCGCTCAGTAGGGCGTCGCTTGCGGCAAGGTTGCTAGTATTCAATTCTTTTCATGAGTTTTAACAGAAAGTTTCTTGTATTCTGTTCATGAGTAATTCATTTTCTAGTTAGCTTTATTTTTTATTTGATCATGATTTAACAATTTATGACAGAGTCTAATAAAATGCAGAAAAAATTAGTGGCGAGAAACAGTTGAATGCAATGAAGAACGAGTAGCGAGCACAATATGTGACACCCCAACTAACAAGAGGGAAAGACCTACACGTTTTCCTTGTATCCAGCGCGTAATGCGTAAATAATTTAAGCTACTTCTACAGCTGCACAAAATGGGCCAACCTAAACTAGCCTCGGCTCTCGACGCCGATTTTTCCCGGTTATGATGCATGTCTGGGATTTGACCCAATTTGTTTTCTGCCTGTTGCTTCGTTTTTTGTTGTGTTTTCAGCGTTATTTCATTTTTATTTTATATTTATTTTCCCTTTTGATTTCTGAATTTTATTCCACTTTACCTAGTCTTTCTGTTTCCACCCTCATTTGCTCTTTTCTGCTTCTTTATACTTCCATTCTAGTATTGTTTTCCTTTTTCACCTTTTTCTATATTTCTTTATTAAATTCATTTCAATTTTTTATTAATGAATTTTAATACATGATGAACATCCCCCCCACCCCCCAAATAATGAACATTTTTCAATAGACGATATCAAACTTTTAAAAATGTATGTTAACCTTTTCAATACATGCTAACCATTTTATAAATATGCTAGAAATTTTTACTATGTGTGAACATTTTTCAATACGGACAACTTTTCTAAACAATACGTTGATTTTTGTAAAAAAATGATGTTCATGCAAGTTTCTAAAATGTTCACACATTTTTAAAATTGTTCTTGTAATTTTATGAGTGTTTCTGTATCTTTCAAATAAATTCCCATGAATTTTCTTTAAAGGATAAAAATTCATTTTTTGTGTTTGTATAAAAGCAAAAAAAAGGTATAAAACAAAGTAGATCGAATAAACTGAAAAAATAATTCTAGAAAAGGGAGTACTCGCTCCATCCAAATATATATGGCCTAATACATGTTTCTATATTGTCTTTAACCATGGATTAGAGCAATAACATATGACATGCATGTGACAATAATGCATACTGTCTAATTCACAAGTCGAAGTTGTTTCTAATGATATAATTTTTATATCATACATATGCTGTTTATTAATCTTATCAGTGTTCAAAAGGCAACGTTGAAGCATGCATTAGACCCTGTATATTTGGATGGAGGGAGTATAAATTTAGGGCTGAAAATTATGTCCGCGATCCAAAAAATACCTAATGTTCTTTATTCCACCCTCTAGTGTCTTGCTCTCCACCTTCGGCCAACCTCCACTATATATGTCCATCATCTCCTCCTCTCCGTCTCTGTTTCAATTTTGCTCCTCCCATCTCTGTTTTTTGTCGATAACGCAAACGTCCTATTAGTTGACTAGATGTCTTCTTGTTTAAGCCAAGCAGTGTTATATTTTTAATAGTGTTGATTTAGTGGACAACTGAAGTCCATTTTTTACCTGCGTAATCACGGTGATTGCGCATAAAATATAGTGGCCCTGTTGAAGCGCATGTCAATTATCTAGTACGTAGTAGTGTAGCTCAAATATAGTAATATCAAACGACACATATGGATGATAGATTGTCACAACAATTCACTAATGGGGATAATTCGGATTCAAGAGGCACAAAACTATGCCGCATACGCTATAATGACATATTTTCAAGCGTTTGTCACAAAACTTCATGCTCTAACGACACACATATATTACCAAAATAAAACATGGCTAAACAAAGCAATGCAAGGATAGGGCTGCTGTCATTTTTGATAATGGTATGCCACTGAAACGACGAGTATATATACACCCCACTAGAGAACTCTGAACTCTCCCTCGCTAGTCATGAGCCAAGTGCAAAAGCTGAACCCTGAACTCCGAACTCTGAACGATAAAATGATATCACGGGGACACACCAACAAGCCCACACACAAATGTTGAATTCCAAACACACACATGCACGTACGACCAAGTCGATCTAATTAACCCGCAATGGAGATGGTCCGAAGCGGCGCCTCTGCCGGCTCTGGTGGGCGGGTTATGCCGGTGTGGGTGACAATCGCCCAGAGCACGGTGATGAACTCGCCGCCCTCCGCCAGCGCCTCCTTGTGGGCCTTCATGTGCAGCTCGCTGCTCGTCGGCGCCACATGCAGCACCACCTCCGTCCAGAGGTCGCCCAGCAGCTTCCACACGCTCTGACGTTCACCTTCTTTGTACCGGTCAATCAGAACCTTCCCGAGCCTTGCTCCCTTGCTTATCACCGTCGTCTCCTCCTCGTGCCGCCTTCCAGCGACCTCCATCAGCTTGCTGCACCGGTCGCCCTCCCCGGACCAGTAGTAAGCCCACCATCCCCCCATCTCCTCTTTCAGCTTGTTTTTCATGTCCGTGTACACGAGCTCTGTCCCGTCCTTGTCGTCTGGGAGGAGCTCCGGATGGAAGGCCACCAGGTAGGCGCAATACCCGGACAAGGCCGTGGCCGCCTCGCGTCCGTCCTCAGGCTGCGTGCCACTCTGCCACGGGCACCGTGCCTCCAACATGGACGTGGCAATGTGCCACGTGAGAATCACATCTGCGACGCTGTCGCTCTCGCACGCCCACGAGAGCTCTTCCGATAGCAGAGCAGCCATGCCGTTGCTGAGAGGGGCGTCGAGGCTGACCCTAGCCAGACGCTCCATGATGAGCGTCTTGGCTTTCTTGGGGACCGCCCTGGTAGGCAGCGGCAATGAGAGCCGGCTGAACCGTAGCACGGAGAACTGCTTGAAGCTGACACTAGGGTGGTACATCATGTTCCTCACCGTGACGATGCACGGGATGATCCTGCTCAGAAGCGGGTGCGTGCGCCACTCCGGCATGGAGGTGTGGCTGCAGAGCAGTGACACCATGAACCAGTTGGAGAGCAGGAACAGGATGAACTCCCACACCTCCTCGTAGGCGAAGGCGAGGATAAGCAGGATGGTGATGGATATGTCGATGCTGCAGAAGACGAAAGGGGTAGACAGGGACTCCCAAACCTTGCCCAGGACGCACTTGGCCATCCTCAGCACGCTGCCGGACATGACGTAGTTGTCATTCCTGAAGCTGTGCCAGGCGTAGGCCACGTCCCCGTTGCTACACAAGATGAGCATGAGGATGCACAATGCCCATACAATGATGGGGAACAGGATGTAGTTGTGCACGAAGAAGAAGGGGCTGGCAAACACCACCGGAAGTACAGAGTGGTAGTACTCGCAGAGGAACTGGAGTTCGTCGCTGAATAGTTGGATGGCATCCTCCCCACCCATGCCCTCTCGCCGCAGACCTTTGAGGATGAGGTCGCGGCAGTTGGAGGCTTCCGCGTCGGTGATGGGGAACTCCTCCAGCCTCCGGCGGAGCATCTTGAAGAGGGCGAAGGAGAGACATATCCGCTTCAGCTTCGGGTCCTTACGGAGCATCGGGTCTTTCTCAGCGAGAGCCCAGATTTTGCCAACCGTGACGACACTGGAGTCGGCTTCTGATATTGCCTTCCCCAGCTCCTCGAGCTTGTAACCCTTGGGGCCGGCCTTCTTCTTCAGCTCCTCTTCACCAATCACGACGTAGTTGCACCGCTTCAAAACATCCGACCCAGCCTGACCTTGTAGCTTCAGCATCTGGGTCATGTAAGAGGCGATAAGCTGGGGGTTCTTGCCATAGGCGAAGGAACGCTTTCCCAGCTCTACGGTGACGAACCTCTGCACCAACTTGGCGGCTGCAAGAACCCACAGGGTTCCATACAATGCCTTCTTGCCGGCGCTTCTTAGGTTGAAGAAGACGAGGCTGCCTAGCCAGACGACCCGGCTGGCGCTGTGGATTGTGTCCGAATAGCCCTGCATGCCCGCGGTGACCAGAATCGCCTCCACCTTCTTGCGGAGGAGCTCCACGAGGAACATCCACATGAGGATCGTCCGGGCTCGAACCGAGAGGTCCGCCGTCTGGCCGACCGCGTTCTTGGCCTCCGAGAAGAGGTATGACATGGCGGGGAGGAAGAGAGAGAGCGAGGTGGAGAGGAAGAGGCGGACAGTAGGGTTGAGGTTGGTGCTCATATCGGAGGAACGGCTGAAGAGGTTGAGGATGAAGAAGAGCACGGCGAGGACGAACATGACCACGGATGTGGCCACCAGGGGGGCCTCGTTCCCCCGAAGATTGGCCTCAGCATAGAAGATGGTGAGGTTATACACAAAGGGTAGTAGTCCACTACTACTATCGCAGAATGCACTAGGGAGTGGTTGGACTTGGAATGGAGGTGGTGGACTTGTTGAGTTGATGCCCGCCATCCTCAGGTGACCGTGCCAGAGCAGTCACGTTGCCTAGAGCTAAATGTAGTAGCTAGCAGGTTACTGTTGTAGCTGGTTGGTGGAAGTGGCGGTTCTGTGCACATGTACAAGAAGCGTGCACATAGTTATAGTAAGAGTATGACACTTGCCCCTTCTCCTTCGAGATAGCTAAATCTCAGTTGACTGAGACTTAATCAAGTCTTAGTCCATATTATATTCGTGGGATCTTATGTGAAAATCCATGTAATCTTTTTCTTCTAATTTTTCTCTAATATGCTATGTCACTTGATTAAGACTTGGTTAAGTCTTAGTTGACAGAGATCTAGCTAGACACACCCTTTCTCTTCAGTTTTGCTACATTTCAGTCAATTGAGACATGGTTATGTCTCAGTCGATGCTATATTCATTTGAACTTGTATGAAGATCCGTGGGGAATTTTCTTTGAAGTTTTTTTCTTCTTATATACTATGTCAGTTGACAAAAAGACTTGATTAAATCGCAGTCGACTGAGACCTATCCAGGCGACCTCGCGCGGTGCCAGGCACAGTGAGCCGGCGGACAGAGATGATTCATGGAGAGGGAGAAGACTACGCGAGGGAGGGTAGGGGCGGGGGGCTAGATGGAACACTCCGACCCGACGGCCTAGATTGAGGCCATCTGACGGCTCGCTTGGCGACCGACCGGTTGATCGGTTGACGGACGCGGAGTACCGGCCATATTCAATCAAATGTACTTATCGGTTGACGACCTTGCCGCCATTTTAGAAAGTGAGACTCTTTCGTCACATCAGCGAAGCATGTAGCATCAAGAGGAGGTAATTTGATCAGGATTCGCTCCCTTGTTAATTCGATTATTAACAGTTTACTTTATCACGCGCGCCTCCTACACTCCAGTCGCCTGAATACTATGAAATTTCTTCAAAAGAAACCTTACGCCTCCTAAACTCCATATCAGCACGCTACGTACGGCGCAAAAAGAATAGGCATCTGTGGTGCACGCTTACTTTTTTCTGTTCGAATGGTATGCTCTCGTTGATGAGTCATGAATGAAATTCCAAATTCGCAAAAAAGAGAGAGAATGGTATTGTTTGCAGCTTGCATGCATGTGCTTGCCAACCACCGTGGTCCCTTTCCCGTAGAATAAAAACCCCACCGTGGCCCCTTTTTTATTCACGGGCGTGCATATTTTTGTGTGTTTGTTGCATGCATGTGCATGCATCTGGAGAAATTTTATTTGCAGAGCGCACGCATGGGAGAGCATTTGCTATGGCCAGTGCATTAAAAGCTGAAATTCGCAAAGTAGAGTAAAAATCTTGTGTCGCTTAAAGCATTTGTTTTTGTTTTTTTTTTTGCCGGTGAAACCATTTGTTCATTGAGAATTTGTTTTCATTCTTGGCTCGTATCAAGGAGGGGGTCTCTAATACAGTGGCAGCCTTACAAATCATTGAGCAGTTATTTTTAAGGGATACAACTGTTAGATGATACCCTCACAAAAAGAAAAATGTTAGAAGATACACATAACAAGGTTCTAGGCCCCGAGGCGATCTAGTCTGGTTTTTGTACAATTTTTTTAACGGTATCATAGTAAAATGACACATGTAATGCTGATTATCAAAGGGTACATTTCATGTGCACTTCTAGAACTATGACGACGATTTGAAAGCCATGTTTGATGACTACTTTATTTCGGGATATTTTGTTCGGCGCTGTCGATCTTCCCGTTCTCTTCGTCTGTCCAGAACAATCTAATGAAATCCCGTCACAGCCCAGCCACCGATGAGTAGCAAGAAACTTTGAGTATCATTTTCTGTGAGGAACCGATGAGTAGTAATTTTGATTAGTATGGTAGGTGTAACCCATATATTCACACAATTCTGAAGAAACAGGACTACAGTTAGCTCTACAATTATCAATATCAATTATATGGTTACCTATCGGCGTCTAATCAGGTTTGCAAGGTGGTGTTATTTCTCTTCTATTTTTGTGATTCTTCATGTGCAACAAAATGGTACGGTCAGCTCATATATATCATAAATGCCATAAGGAAAACACGTAGTCCTAATCTCGATGTAGGAGTATTTCAATATTCCGAAAACTGCCGTCCTGCGTCGGCCCCGCAAGACGACCGGGGGAACCCTAAATCCCGGCTGCTCTCCACCCCCACTCCCCTCCTTCTCCCTCGCCGTCGCCCGAGGGCACAGCCGGGCGAAGCCCAACCATCGCCGGTGGCGGTGGGGCCTAGTGGTCCTCCTATTCGATCAGTGTTGGCATGGGCCGGCGCCTTGGGCCGGAGCATGGAGCTGGTGTCAAGCGACATGGCGGTGCGGCGAGTAAAGGCGGAGCTCCTGCGCCTCTGCTTCTCCTCGGCGGGCGTCCAGGTAGTTGGTCGTGCCTGGCTCTCCAGGAACGGCTGCGGCGCGGCCAGATCTGTGCCCTGTTGGCGTGGCAATTTCTAGGGACAGGCGACATGAGCCGAGGGCGGCACATGTTGCAGCGTCGCAACAACGGCTGGTTGGTAGGCGGGATGGCTGGTCTCTAGGTGCTTCGGCGGATGGACGGTGGTGGGCAGCGCGAATGGGCTCTCTGGTGAGCTTTCTTTTTGGTTGGCGGTGGACCTTGGGGTTTCCCTTACGTGGCCTTGCGTGGAGTTGTGCCGGCCGCCGAGGTGGGGCGACACAAAGGGTGTCTAGTGGGGAGGTAGGATGTAGGACGGGAGGCGCTGACGAGATTAGGCCACCCATCACTGGCACGGAGGGGGGGGGGTGCTAGTCGTGGATGCATCTCCCCCCTCCTTCCCCTTTCCTCGGCCGTGTGCAGGCTAAGGCAGCTCCGGCCTTGCTCCAGGAGGGACGTATGCTGCAATTTTGGCTGCCGGGTGCGTCCGCTCCCCCTCCCCCCTTTGATCAGGCCTGTCACTCCACCATGCATCCGTCACGACGCCACAACCATCGCGCTCCACCGCGCCACCAAGGGCAACCATTCGTCACTGCACCACCTTGCCGGGAGCAGAACTTAGTCGTGGGTCACAGGAGCGAACACATACCCATGCGGGTCCAGATTTAGGCCGCCAGTGGGATGCTTCCCAGCAGACGTCACCAACGACCGCATGGAAGAGGCCCCGCAACCGCAGGCTCCACGGGGGCTTTTCCCTCGGATGCACCGATGACGGCAAGAGGGAGAAGGAGGGAGGGGGGGGGGGGGGGGGGGGGGGGGGGGGGGGGGGGTAGAGTCCTCTGGGGTTTGTCGCAGCTCGTGTCGCCCTCGGAGGGAATCGGTGTCGGGGCTGGTTACTTCTTGTTTCCATGCTAAGAGTGAGATTTTCAGGTCACACGCTGGCCGACCCGACCGTGGTGACAATTACATGGCTGGGGTGAGCGAGATGGCATATACCAAAAAATTCTTTCGCCCGACTTTATATACTTTGTTCGTTTTTTATTTACTCCGACTATTAACTTTGACCTCAATCTTAGTTTGATCAAGTTTGTAAAAAATAATATGAACTTTCACAACCACACACACACACACACACACATATATATAGTAACACTATTCATAACCCAGGGTGCAGAATAAATTATTCTTCACCTGAGATAATCTTACAATCGTTTCATAAATAAATTACACTTCGAATACAAATAGTTACATTCATATTGATTCAGTATTTAAAATTGCATAAGAAAATAAAAATATAGGTCATAAAACTAGATAATTACATTCTATGTATATTTTACACTATGCTTTTACGTTTGTAATTTTACATAACATAATTTTTTAGGGTGGTTATATATTTTATTATATTCTCGTTTTGCATACGAAATAAGATAAAATGTACGGAACGTAAAATTATGGTGCATTTATGTCAAAATAGAGGGGGGTGAAGAATAATTATTCCTCATCCAGGGTGTATAAATATGTAGGGAAAATGCATCCTACTACCGGGTGTAGTTACACCCACTTTTCATATACTACCATATGATAGTATATACTCTACTTTATTATTTTTAGTCTATTCATATACTATATCTAAGATAGTCCAATTATACGTGAGCCTATAATTGTATTGTATTTGTGAAATACATACACATTTATACGCGAAATGGAGTATGGACAAAATATAGTACATACTAACAAAAATCTAAAATGCGGAGTAAATAAAAACAGAGGGAGTATAAAGAAATAACCAAGTATACATTGAACTTTACAATAGAAAAAGAAACGACAAAAATACGCATCCTGAAGAATAGCTAATAGGCTCCCAATGCACCACGAACAAGTTTGGTTATCAAAGCCCTCGACGAACCCCAGACCAGGCCATCGATGTGACTAAGAAAAAGAAGGAGCTCGCCGCCGGAGGAAGACCCTGCCCGTCACCTCCCATTAGGCCAGTGTTGTCCCATCATCCGTCTCTGCCTCCGAGGAAGGCCCCTACCTTCTCACCCTAGATTCGAGGATGCCTTGGAGCTTGCATGAACATATGAAAAACATGTTGCCGGGGAGAGGAGAATAGGCACAGTGACATCACCTCGCGGATAAAAACCATGATATCCACTGCCTCCTGGAAAGACCATGATATCCACTGCAAGCTGCCGAGGAAAACAAAACTGAAGATCGACCGACCGCCCACACCCGAAGCCCTCACCACCGCGCCATAGTCCCAAGGCGGTGCCTTCAATAGGAAAAATGATGCCGGAGCGCCATTGCCGCCCAATCCAATTATTTGGACATTCACTGGGGAGACGGAGGTGGAGGGCAGGGTATGATCTAGGTTTTCAGGAGCTCCCGACTTGAGCATGGCCAGTTTGCGAGGCCGCATATGGGCGGTAAAATACACTGATTGGCATGACAGATCAAGGAGAGACGCTAGAGAAAGGTGCAGGCGGGTGGATCGATGGGCTGCTTTCCTGTTCACACCGGCGCGCGCAGGGGGAAGGTTGAGATCAGATGATATAATTAAGGACTGCAAACAAAATGTACTACATGCAGTATCGTCGAATCAAGATCATTAAAGGTCTGGAGGTGAATCAATCGAGGATACACACACAGAGGGCATAGCAATCTATAAATTACTCACACCTCTCGAGATTTCAAGAAACAAAGAGAGAAAGAGAAAAAGAACCAAAGAGAAGAAACTCGTCGACGAGAACCCTAGCTAAGCCAGCTACCCATATACCATGGGCAAATTGGTTTTATGGACGAAATTTACATTCAAGCAGGAGTACTTGATGGTGAACGGCCTTGTGCTAGCTAACCCGAACCTGAAAAACACCTTCAACTTCACTACCACCCGGCAGTTGTCGGTAGCATTACTATTCGGGTCATACCCGTAGTCAGCCGAGACGTTGATGCTGATCACGCTCCTGGGCGGTTGCCACCCGGCTGGTAGCCCTGCGTCCTTGGTCCGGACCCACGCCGTGGCTGCAGGGCCGTACCATATCTCGGCGCTCACGGAGTCAAACCAAACCGCCGTGCGCTGGCTGGTGTTGTTGGCCACGAGATCGAAGTTTAAGTGTGTGTTGGTGACCGGACCGGTCAGTGGCTTGTTGTAGGTGCCGATTTCCGCTTTCACGACGGAGAAGCTCATCCGTGCTGGGGCGAGGCTGATGGAGGTAGCAGCTACCAGGGCAACAGCGAACAGCGTTCCCAGCATAGCTGCGGAGATGTACTGCTTGGCTCTCCATCTTTTGCGGAGAGAACGGACGGTGGCCATAGATGAAACTACTAGTTGGGGAGCTAGTCACTATGAGTGATCGACTACGGGTAGCTATCCTATACATAGCTAGCCGCGAAGCGTTATATGGTGTGCACAAAGCATTGAGGTGCTAGCAGATGCAACTGGAGGTGTGACACTGAAGCGAGTATGCATGCTTGCTTTAATAGGAAATCTATGCGTTCTCGCTGAAGCATGGAATCCTTGACATGGGCAAATTCGAGAGCTTTGCCGCTGCGCTGGCCGTGGCTAGCTTGGAAGGGCCCAACTGAAAGAGCTTGGGTGGTGATGGGCGGCCACCCATGTGGCCAAAAAGGGACGTGGACATCTTCTACCATATAACCGCGATTGCTATTGGTAACTAGTAGATTAGCCAGATGCATCAGATCTACTCCCTCCGTTCCTAAATATAAGTCTTTGTAGAGATTTCATTATAAACTACATACGGAGCAAAATAAGTGAATCTTCACTCTAAAATGCATCTACATACATCCGTATGTGGTTCATAATGGAATCTCTTCAAAGACTTATATTTAGGAACGGAGGGAGTATTATACGGTTAATCAGAAGTACAAAGCATCTCAAACATAATAAAAATTACGTCAAGATTCCGAGACCACCGAACATCCCCTACTGTTGCTAGAACGAGTTGCCGACTCGCCGCTATAGCCACTCCTATACCTGAGCCGACTTGATCTCGGTAATGACAGCCGGAAATACTTCCTGCGCGTGCCCCTAAGGACTGGTGCCCTGGAGTTGCAATCGTCGCCATTGAACCTTGCATAGATCTGAACCACCCGACACTAAATCATGCCACATGACGAGAAACCCTAACCTCATCGTCTCAAGGAGACGGTGGGCTACACTTGCGAGGAATAACTCGAGGAGGATCGGAGCGCGCGAGACAAACTCAGAAAAAAAGCGCTGCCATTTGGCCATGCGCGGCACTTGCGAGGAATAAAAAATTCTAACCAAATCGAAGGCACGGGATTCTCCTCCCCACCGGCCATCAGAGAGAGGGGAGGAGAACCCAAAAGCTTGTGGGTGATGTATGTAGGGGAGAGTTTATCCTAGCCGCTTAGAGTTAGGGTAGAAAACAAGAGGAAGCCTTTTTTACGCCGCTACTACATTGTGGCCATCAGACCAATTTCAATGAGTTTGAAATAATACCTTTTCAAAAATCAATTTCGCTCAAAATAAATTTAGCGTTCAGACATCAGAACACTAATGGAATCGGCAATGTTGCCTAGTGCCAGAAGTTTGCCAAGTGCTTTATGTTGGGAGTTCAGCAATACACACGGTTTACCGAGTACGGGACAGGAAAAACTTGGCAAACACGCAAAACTCGGCAGTGACAACCGTTCACCCAGTACAAGGGTTCAATGAAGAGAACATTTCACGTTTCATCCCTTCCGGAGAATTTGCACCCTATTTCCTACCGAAGAGTGTTGCCATTTTAAGTGGCCCGAAAATCAGCTAATGCCTCGAAAATAGCAGACTAACTCAAAAAGTGGCAAAATTCGAGCATCAAACTTTGTATGGTGTGTATTAGGCATAACTTTTTTTTCATGTTCAGATGATTTTTAAAATGTAGTTGTGTCTACAAGGCAGCGGTATCCGTTCGAAACCCTGATAGTTTGCGGGAGAGTGTCAAGTTTGTACATGAGGTGCATCAAGTGTTTGCGGTAACGCTCTCAAATTTTAGCCACACCCTACTGGGGGTCCAATGAAGACACCATATTGATGACCCTAAAGTATAGGGGATCTATCGTAGTCCTTTCGATAAGTAAGAGTGTCGAACTCAACGAGGAGCAGAAGAAAATGACAAGCGGTTTTCAGCAAGGTATTCTCTGCAAGCACTAAAATTATCGGTGACAGATAGTTGTATGATAAGATAATTCGTAACGGGTAACAAGTAACAAAAGTAAACAAGGTGCAGCAAGATGGCCCAATCCTTTTTGTAGCAAAGGATAAGCCTGGACGAACTTTTATATAAAGCAAAGCGCTCCCGAGGACACATGGGACTTCTTGTCAAGTTAGTTTTCATCATGCTCATATGATTCGCGTTCGTTACTTTGATAATTTGATATGTAGGTGTACCGGTGCTTGGGTGCTGCCCTTACTTGGACAAGCCTCCCACTTATGATTAACCCCTCTCGCAATAATCCGCGACTACGAAAGAAGAATTAAAATAAATCTAATCATAGCATGAAACATATGGATCCAAATCAGCCCCTTACGAAGCAACGCGTAAACTAGGGTTTAAGCTTCTGTCACTCTAGCAACCCATCATCTACTTATTACTTTCCAATGCCTTCCCCTAGGCCCAAATAATGGAGAAGTTTCATGTAGTCGACGTTCACATAACACCACTAAAGGAGAGACCACATACATCTCATCAAAATATCGAACGAATACCAAATTCACATGATTACTTATAACAAGACTTCTCCCATGTCCTCAGGAACAAAAGTAAGTACTCACAAAGCATGTTCATGTTCATAATCAGAGGAGTATTAATTATCATTAAGGACCTGAACACATGATCTTTCACCGAATAAACCAACTAGCATCAACTAAAAGGAGTAACCAACACTACTAGCAACCCACAAGTATCAATCTGAGGTATTGAGACAGAGATCGGATACAAGAGATGAACTAGGATTTGAGAGGAGATGGTGTTGGTGAAGATGTTGATGGAGATTGACCCCCTCTTGATGAGAGGATCATTGGTGATGACGATGGTTTCGATTTCTCCCTCCCGGAGGGAAGTTTTCCCAGCAGAACAGCTCCGCCGGAGCCCTAGATTGGTTCTGCCCACGTTTCCGCCTCGATACAGTGGCGCTTCGTCCCGAAAGCTTCCTTCTGATTTTTTTTCCGGTCAAAACACACCATATAGCAGAAGATGGGCGCCGGGGGCCTGCGAGGTGGCCCACAAGACCGGAGGGCGTGCCCAGGGGATAGTGCGCGCCCTCCACCCTTGTGGATGGCAGGTGGCCCCCCTCTGGTACGTTCTTTGGCCAATATTTTTTATATATTCCAAAAATATTCTCCGTGAAGTTTTAGGACTTTTGGAGTTGTGCAGAATAGGTCTCTAATATTTGCTCCTTTTACGGTCGAGAATTCCAGCTGCCGGCATTATCCCTCTTCATGTAAACCTTATAAAATAAGAGAGAAAAGACATAAGTATTGTGATATAATGTGTAATAACAACCCATAATGCAATAAATATCAATATAAAAGCATGATGCAAAATGGACGTATCACACATCAAGTTTCATCACTTTCAGAGCTCGTTTGCACGCTATTTCCTACCAAAGTGCGTTTTCCCCTTTATAGTGGTCGAAAAATCAGAGCCTCAAAAATAGCAAACAAACTCATAAAGAGGCCAAATTAGAGCATGTGATTTGGATGGCATGTATTAATCATAGAAAAAGTTTGAATTTCTAATGATTTTATAAATTGAAGGTGTGTGTGGAAGCCGGCGGTTCCCGTTTGAAACCCTAACACATCGCGGGAGAGTGTCCAGTTCATACAACAGTTGCATCAAGTTTTTCCGTAACGCTCTAATATCTTTACCTCACCCAACAGGGTCCTATGAAGACATCATGCGAAGCTTCATCCCTTCCAGAGGTCATTTGCACAGTATTCGCTACCGAAGAGCATTTTGCCCTTTTTAGTGCCTGAAAAATCAGCAGCAGACCAACTCAGAAATTGGCAAAATTTGAGCATGGGGCTTTGGATGGTTTTTATTAAACATAGAAGATCAAATGATTTAAAAATGGAGTTATGTGTCGGTGGCAGCGGTTTCTGTCTAAAACTCTAAAACTTCGCAGGAGAGTGTCCAGTTTGTAAACGAGGTGCATCAAGATTTTGTCGTAACGCTCTCAAATTTTTACCATGCCCTACACGGGTTGGATGAAGACACCATGCCAAGTTTCATCTCTTTTTGAGCCAAGTTTTGCCCTTTTTAGTGGTGGGAAACCCAACTAATGTCTTGCAAAATATTGAAGATCATGATTGAAAAAATGGAGTTTTGTGTGGAAGGCGGCGGTATCCGTCTGAAACCCTCACCATCGTGCGAGAGTGTCTAGTTTGTATACGAGGTGCATAAAGTTTTTGTCGTAACGCTCTCAAATTTTCACCACACACTGGAGGGGTTCCAATGAAGACACTATGTCAAGTTTCACACATTTTGGAGCTTGTTTACACTCTTTCCTACCAAAGAGTGTTTCACCCTTTTTAGTGGCCAAAATATCAACTAATGCCTTGAAAATAGCAGACCAACTTAGAAAGTGGACAAAATTGGTCATGGGGCTTTGGATGGTGTATATTAATAATGAAAATGTTTGAAATTCAAATGATTAAAAAATAGAGTTGTGTGTGAAAGTAGGAGTTTTCATTCGAAAACCTCACACTTCACATGAGAGTGTCTAGTTTGTACACGAGGTGCATAAATTTTTTGCCGTAATGCTCTCAAAATTTTACCACACCCTACTGAGGTCCTATCTAGACATGATGCAAAGTTTCATCCCTTCCGGAGCTCATTTTCACCCTATTTCCTACTAAAGACCGTTTTGTTATTTTTAGTGACCAGAAAATCATCTAATGCCATGAAAATTACAGACCAACTTAGAAAATGGCCAAATTTAAGCATGGAGCTTTGGACGGTGTGTAGTAGTCATAGAAAAAGTATGTAAGTGCACATGAAGTACAAACATCAATTAATGATGTAGAGCACACTCAGTGGCAGGCTCTAGTTGTAGCAGGTGTCCTGACGCACCAGCCACTGCAAGGCCCACATATCTAGGTGGCGCGCATTGGGGAGGGGCCCTCATTGCTTGGTCGAGGCAGTTCTATTTCCCATCAAATAGGTTCCACGAATTGAAACCAATTCACCCCTCCTCCCGCCTACACAACCTTTCAAATCCTATCATCACCGTCGTGACCACCCTCGCCGCTGCGGCTGTTCACTTCTCAATGTCCATATTCCATCCTTGACATCGCGGCTGTCCTCTGTCCGCCATGTCCTCCTCTTCCAATAGCGGAGGCCTCTCCCCACAGCCATCGACACTACTCCCAACACCCCCTCCTCAAGCTTCAGTGGCCTCAGCTTACAGGTAAGTAAGAGCATACCTCGATAACCCTTTTTTGCAACATGTCTACAAAATTTTTATCAGATGAACATACCTAGGGTTGGTCATCGGTTCTAGATGAACATTTCTAGTAGATTCACATGTTTATCTATACTTCTATACTCCTATATAGTATGCGAATAACTTTGAAAGTTGGTCATTGGACGAAGCCAATTCGACGGTGCAGAGATGGCAAATTTGTTATAACATCATGCAATCAACTATGTGATGTCTATTGAATTTCTGAACATGAATGTAGGCACCGAACCAAGCATGCCAATATCGCGGCGACAATAGGCTAGGTGTGTGCCACACGGTTCACGTCACTTGCAATGAAATCTGTGTTGATATTCAAGAGACTTTATGGAGTGAACGTTATGTTTTGATTCTACTAGTGTTGTGGCTGATCAGTTGCTACTGTATATAAAGTTTCAGCCAAAATTATCTAATTTTTGTTTTCTTTTAATTATGTTTGGCGCATGCCTTTTTGGGGAGGGCCGAGTTCTTATGTGTGGCAAACGCGCCCATCAATGTGGAGGGCGTAGTTCAGTTTAACATGGGCTTGTTAAAAAATGGCACACCCTTGACCGTTAATTAGTGTCACCAATGAGGCACACCGAACGTATTTTGGTGGCCCAAGTTGGATGCAGATTGCCATAGAGTTCGGACTACAAGCTGGGAAGGTGTTCTTACTAATTCCTCACGAAGTAAAGAAGGGCAAGCACGGCTATAATTGGTACGATGTCCCCGAGTCACCATAGCAGTTTCCGTGTTGATGCTGATGTCATATTGGTACTTGTATCGTACAAGCACTTTATTGAACATGTATGTTGTACGCACTTATTATATTGTCATGTGTAAGTATTAAACACTAGAAAGTTGTTAAACTAAAGTGCGTCCATTGCTATATACTCCACAACCGCAAACACTTAAAAAAGTTGCCACCGCAGGCAAAAACACTGTCATGGCAACACTTTTTCTTTTTACCAGGCATAATATATCACGGGTGGGCGCAACCGGGTACCCTTCGCAGGTAGAAACATCATCAGTGGCGGTCAGCATGCCCACCACTTACGCAACATTAGGAGTGGCAGGCACCCCTGGGGCCACAACCGCCATTGATGGCATTTTAGCGCCTGCCACTGATGGGCATTCCTGTGGTAGTGGAGCATTGGGTTCTTATAGTTTCACTACCACAAAGGTGCAATTTTTACTTGGTGCATTCCATTAAGAGCACAAGAAAAGACTGGTCGCTCCTGAAGGACCTTCCCGATGAATGTATCTTTTATTGGAGCCTAGAAGTGCACTTAATGCCTTAAACATAGCAAATGGAACCTAAAAACTGCCAAATTGGAATACGGAGGATTCTATGGAAGTTAAAGGTCAATTGATGAACCAAATGTTAATTCGGCTTCAAACCGGACGCATTCCCTCTCGAAACCATGATTCTTCGTCAAAGATGCTTCGGTTTCTAAGAACTGACGACCAACACTTACGCAAAAACTTCTAAAAAATTTACCATGACATGTTGAAGTTATATAACGACACCATGCTAAACTTCATATTTTCAAACTTTATTTACATTTCCTAGAATTTTAAAATTAATAGACTATGTATTTGTGGTTGAGTCTTACTACCCAGATGTTTGAAATTACTTATCACTTCTTGTGTAAGGCACATAAATATACTCAAGACCACAAACTAAAATTTCCGGAACATTTTTGTGCACTATTTCATGGACCCCTAATTAAAATTTGAATTATATCCATAAAATGCCATGAAATGCACTTAATGACTCAAATATAGAAAATGAACCCTGATAGTTGTCAAATTTGAACATCGAAGATGTTATGGTGTATGTTGGGTTAGAAAAAAAATTCAAGGTCAAATGGTGATGCAAATGTCAATATGCTTTCAAATTTGACGCATTCCCTCTCGAAACAACGATTCATCTTCGCATGTGGTCTGGTTTCTAGGAAGTGTACATCAAAACTTCTATAAAATCTTCTCGAATGTTTACCACAACACATACTGATGTCATATCATGGCACCATGTCATGTTTCATATGTTTTCACACTTTATTCACATTTTCTAGAATTTATAAACCAATAAACTCTATGTTGGTGGTTGAGTCTTGCCACCTAGATGTTTGAAAAACTTTTTTATTTCTTGTATATGGCATACAGATATACTAAAGTCCATATATATGATTTTTCGAACTATTTTATGCAATATTTCATGTACTCATAGCTCAAATTTGAATATATCAATGAAATGCTGAAAAATGCACTCGGTGGCTTAAATAAAGCGAATGAACCCTGAAATGCCAAATTAGAACATGGAGGATGCTATGGTTCAGTGTAGAAAATGTTTTAAGGTCAAGCGATGAAGAAAATGTTAATCCACCTTAAAACCTATCAAAGACACTTTTTCTGGAAAAAAAACGTTATGCAAGGGCATCACGCATGATTGGATTTTAAAAAGTGTGTGCCATGGTTGGCCATATTTTTTTTAGAAAAACCTTGTGTAAGGTGTCATGCACGGTTGCGTTTATAAAATTATGTGCAATAATAGGCTACATTACACACTACACACACACACACACACACACATTCTATCAAGGCATCACACACGATTGTGCTTTTAAAACCATGTGCAATAATAGACTAGATCACACACACTGTTTTACAAAAACCATGTGCAAGGCATCTCTCGACTGTTCTTCCAGAGGGGCATCAGTGCTCCAAAACCAAACCAAACAAGAAAAAGAAAAGCCTAGGCTGCGTTAAGATGTGTCTCTGGATGACATGTGGCTTATGTGGCCCCATTTGCGCTAGAGATTCTATTCGTAAGGAGCACTTTGCTTGCAACATGCATTTAGATATGTACTACTTATATATGCTGCTGACTCAAATCAGAAGAGCTAGCCATCAGCGGGTAGCGCAGACACTAAAAATGGCAACCGACGAGGGTGGCAAGTGCACAAAATTCCAGTGCCTCATCATCGCGCGCTTCACAGTAGCAATCGTGGTGGCTGTGCTCGCCTTTGCTAGTATCGTGGTGGTGCTCACTGCCGGCCTCCGCCGCGAGGACATCAGCCTCTCTTTCACCCACGGCCATATCCAGGCAGCTCAGGTTCTGTGGTTGAAGAACGAGACGAATCTCACCCACTATCGTGGGAAAATGGATGAGATTTTCACAATCTACGAACCAGCGGTGCGTGTGGACTTATGGGTCAGCATGGATGCCCACATCCCCACCGGCCGCGCCAACACGACCTGCAACATCACCACCGTCCTCGTCTTCGACATGCCCAACGCGCCCACCTTCACGGGGTTGACGCAGATCGCCTTGATCAAGATCAACAAGGCGTTGCGGAAGCAATCACTGGACAGGTGGATCCACATGACGGACAAAAACACGCTATCATACATCGCGAGGACCTACGGAGGGATGAGCGAGTTCACGGCCATGTTGCAGGTAAACATGACAATCTCCTCGGGAGTGGGAAGAACGCCGACGAACTCAACACAGTATTGCTGGCCGGTGACCATTGGCCACAGCCGAAGCACCACAGCCAAAAAGGTCACCTGCAAGCCGAGCCACCACATCGACTACGCTGCTGATTCCGTGGCCCTGGCGCCGCCTCCGCCTCCCGGCCCTCCGATGGTAAACCATTAGCATGAGGCTGCTCCGAGCGTCCGACGGTGCTTGCCGAGCTACCTTTTGTTCCTCATGAACAGCTCCATTCGTGCTTTTTTTTTTTTTTGCGGGAACCATTTGTGCTAATTACTTGTGTTGCGACTGGATCGAGCTGCTTAGTCATCGTTTGCCTTCTTTTTCTTGCATGAAGTTAATCCCGTGATCAATTGTGTGTAATTTAATTACTTGTTCTTTCACGTACTATCGTGCAGTACGTGGTTTCCCTGTTTTTTACCCGGCCGGCACTCTTGTTTGAGAAGTGCGGACCGGAGAATCACGTGCTGTGATCATAGCACTGCATGCTTTTTTTATCAACAATATCTCATTTGCATTCTCGGAATAGTAGTGGTGGCGACCTCATGTTCTATGGTTATCACAAGGTGTTTGATCATACTCATCATTATATATTCTATCAATTATTAGTGGTGGCGACATCAGTTCTATGGTCATCACATGATGTTTGATCATACTCATCTTTATATATTCTATATCAATTATTATATGATAAATAAACAGAAATGTTATAAATCTGACTTTAGATTTTTAGCGCTAAAACTCTGACAACCAAATTTGCAATGTGAAAACAGATAAAATTGTTATGCTTGTGTATAAGGATTTGCCAGGTTCTATGATGAAAATTTCCATGTATCAGAAACAAATCAACAGAAAAATTGCCATGTTGCATCGATTAATTGCCACGGGTTTGATCGGAAACCGACATATGTGAAAGCGTCAGATTTTTAACCCTAAAAAAATCGGACATCGGATTTATATTAAATCCTAAATAAAAGCACAATACGGAGAAAAGGAGAGATTTGCTGGAAACCTAGAAAGCAAAACATTCAGCTCCTCTTAGGACTAAATATATCATAGTTGTTAGATCTTTGTAAGTTTACCTAAGCAGCCGAACCGATAGATCATCCTAACTGTGTCTAGCCAAATCACAACCGTAGAAACCTTACAAATATATTGATATGCTAAACCTCTGCATAATTATTGTAATAATCTTATAACAGTGAGTTCTTTGTCAACCGCACCCATGGGGTCTCTGAAATTATCACAGCAGCTTATCTAGCATATAGTGCTCCTACCGACCGAGTTGCATGTGGTAGCTCGGCAAGCACCGTCGGACGTGCTTGCACAACAGTCAGTGTGAGAAGAACACGGGAACCAGCCATCAGGTACACCAATCTACATTAACTACTTCATTGTAACCGTAGTGATCAGGGATGATGGATATATGCTTCCTCAATTTATCGATATCGTTTAATCAGGAATTGTTGACCTGGTGCATAGATCTATTCTGATTTGTGAATACACATGGTGTCTCCCAGAAGAAATAATACATATGGTAATTCGTGACCGTTTAAACTCCTTAAGTTAGCAGATATGTGAAGGTGCACCAGCATTGCAAACGTGGCAACGTCAACATGGCATGGCAGCAGTTGCACGGCGAGGCTATGCCATTCGAGCATGTAGATGGACATGGTGATGTGGTCCACGCTCGACAACAAGGCAAGAACACTAATGCAAAACAAGGCTCTCGAGCCGATTATTGTACACAGCCTTCTTTTCGACTCTAGTAAACAGCGACTAATGCTCCTACTATTGAAGGTCGTTCTGAAACAGTTTCCCATAATTACCGATGCAGTAACTGTAGTGAAACCCCCTCCGATACTTAGGATTACAGGTTTTCTGCTCAAAAACATCTTATGCAGAACTGCCTGCATTGTCAGCTTAGTGCATGCATTTATTTCTATTTTGAAGCCATCTCTGCAATCCATCAAAGCAAACCACAATTACACACAGGGCACCACTAGGCGCCGGCGCACCGGCCGAATGTTTCGGCCGGTCTGCTCCCAGCCGCCCGATCTGCTGTGCAACACCGTCAGATCCGAACTCCTTTGCTATTTTTTTTTACCTTGTCCTCGTCTCCCCGAGCGCTCGCCGTGCCGATCGCCCGTCGGGGCCGCCCCACGCTCCGGCACTCAGCTCGCCGCCCCGGCCGCCGGTTAGAGCTGACCGCTCGCCGCCTCGGCCACCCGTCGGAGCGCCATGGATGCAGCTCCGCGACTCAGCTCGTCCAGTCCGCTCGCCGCCCTAGCCGCCCGTCGGAGCCGCCCCGCGCTCCGGGACTCAGCTCGCCCCGGCCGCTCGCTGCCCGCGCTGCTCATCGGAGTGCCATGGATGCAGCTCCGCCTCACCGATGATTGGTTCCAGCAAAAAATAAAGATGCCCCGTGGTAGCATTTTCCCGTGTCAGTCGTAGCAAATGAAGACAACGGTTGCAGCAAAAAAAATCCATCCGCGTCGCCATTGTAGCAAAAATGTTAATCGGATGTAGCAAAACACAGCGCCAATGGTAGCAAAAAACGAGGATGTTGCAACAAAAATGTCGTCCTCGTCGTCGCCGGTCACACCTCAGTCGTAAAAAAGCACCATGGCCGCATGAATGGATGTAGCAAAAACACAAACGGTAGTAGCAAAAAATTGACACGGTTGTAGCTTTTATCTCAATGGTTGAAGCTTTTCCCCTCTACGGTGGAAGCATTTCTGTAAACGATTGCAACTTTTTTCTTTTTGAGCAGCGTTTGGGTGAAAGCTTTTCTCTATCGTTCGGTTGAAGCTTTTTTCATCAAAGGTTGTAGCGTTTTATATAAACGGTTGTAGCTTTCCTCGATAGCACTGATCGCTTACAGCTTTCTGTATATATGGTTGAAGCATTTTTAATTTTGGGTTGAAGCTTTCCTGTCAACGGTTGCAGCACTCGCCAGCCTCCCCAGCTATCGCGCATCTCTGATTGAAGCAAAAAATACCATGGGTTCCAGCAAAAAATCTCTATGGTAGTAGCAAAACCAAAACACAGTTGTTGCAAAAAAAAATGATCATCCGTCATCTCGCCGTGACGTCGAGGTTTCAGCAAATTTGCGCCGCGGGGTGTAGTCCTGCCATGGCTGGTTGCAGCTCCGGCGTGGCCGGGTCCGGCGAGGTAGGGAGAGCTCCGATGCACGCGGATCCGCGCGGATCTGGTCGAGGGCGGCCAGATCTGCTGAACGGCGGCGCGCCTGCGAGGCCTGCGGCGCGGGGCGATGCGTTGACCATGGCAGCGGGGAGAGAGAAAGAGAGAGATGCGCGAGAGGAAGAAGAGAAAAGGAAGGAGGACTAGTCGTCTCGGGTCCATCACGCCATGTCGTTGCTCGTGAGTGGGTCGCATCGCGCGCGCGTGGACTGGACCGGCGGAAGTTTCGGCCGGTGCCCCGGTCCCAAACGTTTCCCTTACACACATCTTACCTCCCCCCCCCCCCCCCCCACACACACACACACTCGTGCGCGCCAACACACACGTCTCATAAGTGCAATAATTCACACACACAATCCAAATCATAAGTGCATTGCCTTACATGAATATTTTCCGCAATTTTTGTTTTTTGTAGTAGATTCAGTGTACCATTCTTGCCTCTTCACGTCCCCTTATTAGACCAAGTACGTTTTAGTTATCTTCTATGCATGGGTATCTCATCACTATTCTGCTCAAAATATTTTTCAATTAAAACATAACCATGAATATGCATAAATTGAATGAAGGTAATTTGGAATGAGTATAACTTAGCATTATAGAGCCTAAGTTTTCATAGCTCAACCCTTTAATTTCTTGCGATGTGCTCATTATTTGCAAGAGATAGTTTTATACCATGGTACCAACTAGAGGTGCCACCATCCAATTTTTTTGTGCAACGTTGATAACATGTAATTACATGGGATCAATTATAGATATTTTTCATAAGTCGAGTTGTCGATTGCAACAAGGAGTGGAAAGAATTGGCTCTTACGAATTTTCTAAGAATAACTACAAGGCTGAAATGGGTGGTGCTTGTGTATTTTTTATTGGTCGGATGGTTGAAAATATCAAAATAACAAAAAAAAAATAGTGCGGCAAGTGACTCAATCCTTAATTATTCTAAGGACAAACCAATTGTGTTTCTATGTAAAGTTGTAAACTAGTCTGCTCTAGAGGGCAGCATGAATATCAGATAGTTGTTAAGCTCATGCTAACTTGTATTGATTCTTGTTGCTTGATTGTTGTCATGTGGACACGGGCTAAACTTATTTAATGCAAAATCGTTGCTTCACCCATACTTGTGATTATAATCTTAGCAAGCATCGGCAACTGTTAAGAACAATTATGACAAAGTCTAACCATAATCATCAATTCTAGGGTTCCTATTCAACCCCCATGATATAACTCGTAAATTCTTAGAGAATGGTGTTACGACACTCGGGTTTTCCCTCCTAGACTTATTATAACACAATGCACTCCTCTAGGCCCATATTGGTGAACTGGCATATAGGCAATGTATGAAAATCACGATCAGATAATTAAAGCAACATATAATCTAGCATCAATATTTGCTCAAATTCATACAACTCTTAACTATGAGATTTCTCCCATGTCCTCAAGAACGCGATGGAACTACTAATGTTCTTTCCGGTATCGTTGATGATGAGGTTGTCTATATGTTAAAATAGGATTTATTTAAGACATGTGGATTTGATATAAATGATACTAAAAGTAGATATTGGCTATTATCCCGGATTTATAATGCACTATCTAGGTCCAATAATGTACTTCAATTTTCATTTTCAGTGCTTATATTGTTGTATTGTGTTTGCGTTAACGCTCAAAATGGTCTTCTAGTCATTTTTACTGTAGATTTGGACATAATAAGAAACCTTGGCAGGAGCTTTTGTCATTAGCACGCTATTCCACGTGCTCAATTCTGCACAATTTCAAATCGTACCTCCATGTATGTTTATCCTTTTTTTTTCCTTTTTCTATTTCTTTTATTCCTTATCTTCTTTCATGCACCTTTCCATGGCAATGGGAATCATGGACCCCTAATGTGGGAAAGTTGATTATACTTTTGGTGTACATAAATGAATAGCTTGAGAGAGAATACTCAGTTCGTTGGATTCTTTGTGAAGCAACTTGTTCACAGGGTCATGTCTTATACTCAATGTGGGTGCTCATATTTTCAGCTATTTTACCATGCAAAAGTAGGTGTTGTTCCTCTGATGATAGTTATTTTTTTTAGAACGAATGCTCAAGAAGAGCCCGGCTTTGAATTAACAAAGCCATCAACCGGCCAGGATTACAAGATCACCATCTTACAAGAAAAAGCAAGAAGAGAAACAAGCGGCTGATATAAGGAGCAAAGCGAAATAGACTCAAAGGCAACAACGATAGCAAGCACGCCATGCTGGCGCCAACACCGTATAGGACGACCTACACCAACCGGACAAGCTACGGACTTGAGAGGATGCACCACCGCGCAAGCTTCGTGATCGTAGCCAAACTCGAAGACAGCACTGACACTCCTCTGGAACTGCCACTGCAAAGGGCCCCTGCCCTCTCATCCTGGCTCGAAGGATGCCGCACCGGCAGGCAGCAGCTCGGTTCACCCTAGAACCCAGAGGAAGACGTCCAAGCTACGCATGAAGAAGGAACTACGAGCAGACCTGCTAGCATAGAGCACACCATTCCGAGCACCGTCGTCGTCCGCGGTTAAGCCACACCGAAGGGCGAGAGCTGTCGACCACAGTCGCAGCAACAAGGGTAACAACGATGAGCCACCAAAGAAAAGGCAGTGAAGCGCCGAGCCAAGCTGACACCCGCCATCATCACACCCACAACTCGACTCTCTCGCCGCCCCTGCGATCCCCGGACTGCGCCTCCAAGAAGGAACACGACACGGATGTGTCGTCGCCGCCCGAATCAGGGGACCTAGGCTTTCACCTAGCAGGGAACGGGAGGAGGGGGAGAAGGATCCTCACCACAGCCTCCAGGGAGGGGTACGGCGCCCAGGCCGTCGCCTGCGATGTGGCTGCGCCGGCCAGGGGTTTCCCCCGGATCCAACCCCACTCGACGAGATCCGCACTGCCGGCGCCCGGGAACAACGGCCTAAGCCACCAGGACCCGGATCCGGCGATGGAAGGAGCAGATCGGGGCGGAGAGGATGAGATGCATCTGGCGACGGCAACCGCGCAGGCGAGGCCGCACACCAGCGACCGTGGACCGACGCCGCCTCGTCCCCTGCGAGACCGAGGGAGGCGCCTCACCAGCTCCGGCCGAACTGGCCCGCCGCCCGGGCCACCCGGCGCTCTCCGCCCGGGGCCGCTGCCCCGAATGCCAAGGCCCTCCACTCTATGTGGAGCTGCCAGATCCCCCGCCGCCACCTTCATTGGTGTCGAGCGCACGCCGGCGCACACCTCTGGCGGCGGCGGAGGGGAAGGGGAGGGGGGAGGAGGGGTGCGGCGGCGGCGGTTAGGGTTTCCCCCGAGTCGCCTCGGAGGAGACGACGCGGGGGCAGGGGCGGGGCGGGGGGTGATGATAGTTGTTGTTGGGAGTATGTGTGTTTCGGCACTGTGTTTCTTAAAAGAAAAACTGCTCTAAAAGTGCTTTAAACGATCACAAACAATGCCATCCTGAGTACTCTCTTCGTCCCAAAATAAGTGTGGTTGATCTAGTACAAAGGGAGTACTCCCTCCGTTCCGAATTACTTGTCTTAGATTTATCTAGATACGGAGGTATCTAGCACTAAAATGAGTCTAGATACATCCGCATCTAGACAAATCCAAGACAAGTAATTCGGAACGGAGGGAGTATATGCCAAGTCGATGCATGCGGCCCTGTTTGATAGCAAAGTATTTTCTAAGTATTCTTAGAATACTATAGTTTTTTCAAATATCATAGTTTTATTTATTGTGACCTGTTTGGTTAGCACTAAATATTGTGTTATTAAAACTAAAGTATTCTCAAAACTGTAGTAATTTCTCTGTATAAAAAAAAGAACCCTGGACCTCTTTTTTTTTAACAGAGCAAGGTAAAGAAACGAGCTAGCTAGGCTGGGTACGTACGTACCTTATGGTGGATGGTTGGTATGTACTTTGCCTGTTCAGTTTTTGCATTCTCCTGTTCTTATGCACGCGTATGGTAAGGTAAGGGCTACCTAGCTAGCTGCCGGGAATAACGCACCAAAAATTGTAAAGAAGCCAGATAGGCGTGTTTACCCTGCTAACGGTAAGCTATATGCTAGCTAGCTGCATGTGCGTGGCAGATTAGTTGAATGCAACAGAAAAAAAATATTCAAACGGCCAGCTAGCTGCGCTTGTTTGCACTCTAACACAATGGCTAGGCAGCAAAATTTACAGCGGTGTGCGACAACAACCAAAAAGGTTCTATGTATTGTGAATACTCCAAAATATTGTGTTTTGATGAAACCATGATATCTCATACCTACTGGCAAAATTACTTCAGTTTTGGATACTTCAGTTTATTTCACCATTTGCTATCAAATACAGCATGTGTATGTCATCATTCAATCCATCGTAGTGTTTTCTTTGCCCTAATAATTATGCACTTCTCTTCGCATAAATTCGTAAGCTTTATCTGTGAGTGGAGTAGGGTGCTATCATCTTTAATTTGTTGCGTAAATGTGAATATGCATCTAACTTCCCGTGAACGAAAAGCTCAAAAGGCATCTCCCTGCAAAGTATAAATTGCTGCATCTAACCACGGCATGTGCATACTCTTTTTTTTAGGGGTTCTTGTGCATACTCACGCTGTCACGTCCCCCAGGCCCAGACCTCTGTTTTGTGAACGGTCCCAAGCATTATCCTGGGTTCAATTTTACAGCTTTATTCCTCAGAAAAAAACTCTACAGTCTTTTTTTATGCTTCATCTTTAAGTTGTTCTTCTGGTCCAAATGTGTGTTTCCTCTTTAATTTGTTGCCTAAGTGTGAATATGCTTTTTAACTTGCCGTGAACGAAAAGCTTCAAAGGCATCCCCCTGTAAAGTATAAAATGCTCCATCTAAACACTGCATGCGCATACTGAAATGATCTCGCATCTCCATCTTGCGCCGCCCATCCTCCAGGACCAGCAGACCTTTCTTTCGTGAACGGTCCCGAAGCATTATCCTGAGCCCAATTCTACAGTATGTATTCCTCATAAAAATTCTACTGTCTTTTTATTTTTTCCTCTTTTGATTTGCCAGGCTTTAAATTTGGATCCAATATGGAAGTAATGTACTTCCTCCGATCCATATTACTTGCCCCTGCAAAATATGTACAATTGAAAACCCGTGTACTATCGCAGCACATGCATACTCCTTTCTTTGCAATTTGGCCACCACCTTAGACTGCCACACGACTAAACTGAAAGCACGGCATTATAGCTGTAGTGGCGCCGATGCAATTTATACTCAGTACGCAGGAGATTTTAGCAAAGCAATAATGTGCAGCAAGTAAAACGGTGTGGCTTGGGCTACTCCCAACCCGTTTTAGTATATCTAGGCTGGGCTATTGACTGACTCCGCTTGATGATACAACCATCACACACACTAGCTAGGGAGACCTCGTATATGTCGACTGACTGTCAGGCAAAACGAACAAGGGTGTGCATCGTGAGCTGGCCAAGGTCGGCCGTAGCGGGCAATCTTCCAGGGTTCTAATTATTTTGAATCCAATGATTTTTTTTATATACGGTTTTCTTGGTTCAGTATCAGATTTTGTTTTTCATCAAAACAGCTACATCTCTAAAAACAACATAAGAAGAATTCTTTTAATTACATGAATATATATATTTAAAGAATTTATGAACATTTTAATTTCTAACAATCATATTATTCTTATGAAGAAACTCATGAATAATATTCGAGAATATGTAAGAAAATATTCGAAAGAATACTCAATTTCCATAAAAAACGGAATACTTTTAAAACAACATGAACACTATAAACAATCTAACATTTTTTAAGTCAGTGAAAATTTTAAATAATGAAAAACTAAAAAGGAGAAATTGGATGAAATAAAAGTTGAAAACCCAAGATAAAAAAAACCCAGATAGATAATCAAAAAATGGAATAAACCTGAAAAGGAAGAAATAAACCTCAAGAAAAACCAACTTAAAAACAAAGAAAACCAGATAATTACAACAAAGAAAACAGGCTGTCATGGGCTTGTCCATAGCAGCGCCGGTGTGTGCCGCATCCCAACAATACATCGCAACTAGCGACAAATATTCAAAGTGCGGTACTCCCAACTCCTATTTGGCGCCCTCAAATCCGGTTAGAGTGTATTCCAGAAACCGGCGCACACACCCCTTTGTCCTGGGCTTGGCCCATTTACTTTTTCTTTTCTTTTATTGAACCCTCAAGAAAATAGGTGTCTCAATTGAGATTCGAACTCTCGACCTCTCTGTTTACTTCCACCAGCTGTAAACAATTCAGAAAGCTTACCTGCTGTGCCTAGTTACTTCCTTTTTCATCTTGCTGTTCGTATTCTCCGTTCTGTTTTCTTCTTTCTTTGGTTTTGTTTAGCCATTTTTTCGTCGGTTTTAATCTTTTTTCTTGTTGTTTTTTCTTTCCCATTTGCTTAAATTCATGAACCTTTTAAAAAAGCATCGATTTTATAAAATTCGTGACTGTTTTTTCAAATCAATGAAAATTTTCTTAACTACACAAACTTTTTTCAAATCCGTGAACTTATTTTTGAATCCATGAACTTTTTGAAAATTCATCAATGATTTTCCATTGCCTAAACTTTTTGCAAGTTTTTTTTTACCTTTTTTATCAAATTCGTGACCTTTTTTACATTGATGAACATTTCTCAATTTTGGGTACTTCTTCTAACTTTTTTCAAATTCATGAAGTTTTTTGTCAAATTGAGTGAACTTTTTTCACGTCAAATGAACTTTAACTTTTTCCTATATTTTTTTTATCAAATTCATGAACTTTCTTTAACATCCACCAACTTGTTATTTTCTAGAAAATTGGTGATTTTTTAATCAAATTTTGCCTTTTTAGAAATCAATGAACTTATTTCGATTTTGTGAATTCTTTTTCAAATACGGGAACTTTTTGTCAAATCAAGTCTTTTTTCAAATCTAATGAGCATTTTCCATTTTCATTTTTTAAGTCTAATGAGCTGGTTTCTTTTTTAAAAATCAGTGAACTTGTTTCTCAAATTCGTGAAATTTTTCGAATTGATGAACTTTTTTTATTTTTGCAAACCTTTTCCAAATTCGTGAAAAGAATCAAATTGATTAATTTTTTTCAGATCTGCGATTTTTTTTCAAATTTCTTGTGTTTTTTTGCTAATCTATGAACTTTTCAAAATCACAAAAAACTGTGGCCAGTCTTTTTTCCGGAACCAGCATCACAACACAGCCGACAGAAACGAACATCGAAGCGAGAGAGCGCAGCTTAATGGGCCACGGCCGGTCATTCTTGGTCATGCTGACGAGGAGGCCTTGGTCATGCTTCACCAATCCTCTTCTTAGGTGGGTCGAACGCATGGTGCAGTGGGAGCGATGTGCCGAGACCGAGATGGAATCTTCTTAGGTGCTTCGACAGTGGTGTTCCCCAACCTATCAGACCCAGGTACCCTCGAGACGTTGGCCATCAGGGAGGCAATGGCGTTAGCAGATGATCTCTATGTCAGGAGGATCCAAATTGCTTCGGACTGCAAGGTGGCTGTCGGGAGTTACGGTGCAATTGTGCATGAAATCATACATCACAAGTCTAGTTTTGATATTTGTAATATCGTTCACGAATTTAGGAGCTCGAATACCGAGGCTCACAAACATGCAAAGTATGCTCTATCTTTTGGAGTTGGCCGCCATGTTTGGTTAGGCCAACCCAATGATCTTGATTTCGTCCCTATAAATATTGTGACGTCCTAATAAAGCTTTGCAGTTTGCCTAAAAAAACCAATACTGCATGACAATTTAAATGGGTCCATTATTGCTCCTTAACACGGCCCATTAGTAGATTTTTTTTTTGCTAATCATTATTCACTTTTAAGATTTTTTTTATAAGATATTTGATACATCAAGAAAAATGCTTCATTTGATTTAAATTTTTGTTTATATTACTTGGGGATTTGTACATGCACTAAAAAATAGGGCACCGATAGTGAATTTTTTTTAGCAAATTCACCATAAGATTCCGAATAAGAAATTGTGTTGTGGTATAATTATGTTTTATCCTAATTTGAAAATGTTCATGTGTTGTTGTGCTCTTGAGCAACTAAAGTGAGTGTACGTTACTGTTTGTTGTACCACCGGTGCAATTTATACTTTAAAATGGGCTCGAGTAACTCACAGCAAGTGAGATGGTATGGCTCCAGCCAAAACACTGATTGTGTATGGGCTAAGTTCTTGACTGGGTACTGCGTTTTGATAAGAAAAATGAACCATATTAGAAATCTCATACCTCTCCGCAAAAGCTATTTTTTGCCTATTGCGGATAACAATGGGCATGTCTATCCTCGCGTTGGCTACACACTCGCCACTCGCCTCGTCTATTCGGGTAGCCCGCCAACTAAGCTCACATGCCAACTCACTTGTCGCTTGCCTATTCCCTCGCCTCGTTGTGCTGCAATCTCGTTTCTTCTCAAAAAATCGTGTCCCCTTCATTACTATAGTCAACTTACACACTAAAAAGGGTAGCTTATGTGTAGTTCAAATTATTATTTTGAATTTTTAAACATGTTTTACTAAATATTCAAATAAATGTGTGTTGTTCATAAAATTGTTCACGACCTTTAAATAAAATGTTCATACAATTCAAAAAATGTCCATGGCATCTAGAAAATATTTACAGATCAAAACAATTGTTCATGGAAAAGGTAGGAAAATTCATGAAATGCCAAAAGTTTTGGAAAAAACACATTATGACATATAAATTGTTTGCCATGTATTAAAAGAATGTTCATTGTATATTTATAAAATGGTCACCGTCTATTTAAAAAATGTTTAACGTGTATTTAAATGGCCAACATCCATTTGAAAATCTTCAACATATAAATTAAGAATGTTCAACATGTATTCAAAAAATGTTCAAAACGTGTGTAGGAAATATTCAACGCTTATTGGAAAGAAATGTTTAACATGTTTGAAAAAAATTAACATGTACTCAATACTATAGAGTGTGTGTCTCAAACAAATGTTACACGTCCTCAAAAAAGTTCAAAGTGCATTCAAAAAATGTTTGCACATTAAAACCAGGCGGATTAAAAAAATCATGAATCTGACAAAAAAGAAAATAGTGTTACTATTCATCACCCAGGGTGCAGAATAAGTTATTCTTCATCCGAGGTAATGTTACGATCATTTCATAATTAAATTACGTTTGGAATTCAAATAGTTACATTTCTATTGATTCACTATGTAAAATTTGACATAATAAAATAAAAATATAGTCATAAGACAAGAAAATTTGCAGTTTATGTGTATTTTAGACTATGTTTTTACGTTTGTAATTTTACGTAACATAAAATATATAATCAATGCACCGATATAGTCATAAGACAAGAAAATTTTATGTTACGTAAAATTTTAAACGTAAAAACATAGTCTAAAATACACATAAACTGCAAATTTTCTTGTCTTATGACCTATATTTTTATTTTCTTATGTCAAACTTTACGTAGTGAATCAATAGGAATGTAACTATTTGAATTCAAAACGTAATTTAATTATGAAATGATCGTAAGATTACCTTGGGTGAAGAATAACTTATTCTGCACCCTGAGTGATGAATAGTAAACCCCAAAAGGTAGAAAAACAGAAAATAAAAACTAGCAGAAAATAGAAAACCAAAAGGGAAAGAGAGATCCCGTTAAAAAATAAGCACAAGGAAGAAAACGAAGATAAAAGATGACCCGGAATCTTCTCAAACCGGTAAAACCAGATAAAAAAAGTTCCCAAAATCGTAAATGGACCGGCCCACCACACCTAACATTGTTGATGATACCTATCATGTCTCTCGCAGTAAGCAAGATATACCGCTGACGGGTAATAACAACTATTCGCCTACAGATTGCCATACTATGGGCCTGCCCGTTATCGTCAAACGAAAGTACTGGTACAAACAACAATTATTGGTGATTTATCTCCAATATTGTGTCTGGTTTTTATAAGATCCAATTTTTTGTTTGTTTTTTATCAGATCTGATTTTATGTGGCTACTCGATTTTTGTTTGACTTTTCATTCTTTTCTTTGATTTCTAATTTTGGTTTTTTTTTGTATTTTTGTGTTCTTTACTTTCCATTTTCATTTTTTATTTTATTTTATTTTAATTTTTGTGTTTTCTTTCCGTACTTTATTTTTATATTTTTATCTATCTGAATAATATATTGACGCGCGACAAGGAGCCAGGGACCGGCAGCGGCAGCAGCGGAGGCGGCGTGGAACCCTAGCCTCTGTGGTGTGCGAGAGCGAGAGCGAGAGCAAGAGGGGGTCGAGCGAGAGAAGGCATGGGACCTGGGAGGGGTATTTTCTTTGTAATGTGAGCGAACAACGGTGCCCTTTTGGTATACCCCTTTGGTTTTAAGGCATAAGCCGCTGGAAGCTATTCTACCCCCAGCTTTTTTCCATTGTGATGAAATAAGAGGTGGAAATAAGTTGAGCTAGCTTCTCAAAATGAATTCTTTTGGGCTTCTAGCTTATTTATGCCATAAGCTGCTAGAAGCCACAAAAGAACTAGCCCTTAAGTGTTTCCAGACTTGGTGACCTATGACATGGATCCCAATTTGCGGTAGAGAAGACAGGATTCTCAAGCTCAAATGATGACCTAGCCCATGTGTGGAGACTATTTTTCTGGTTCCGTCTCACATGGAATATTCTTTTTGTTATGGATTTAGCCATACCTTGTGTCATAATTTGGTTGGAGCGTGAATTCAAGAAGGTTTGATATGTTGATAATTAGGACTGGAATTAGTTTGGTTGGTCTTAGTTTTGTGCTTTTCATGTTTGTTGTGGGGTCTTTCTACGGGAATTATTCCATTTATTTTAAAGAGAGAAAACAAGAAAAAGGAATTGGATTTGAATAAAGAAGAATTCTATTAATTCCAACTCTCGTAATTCTTTTGGAAACCAACTTTTGCTTGGTTTATCGGGTTTGTAGAACCTACAAATCCTATATACCTAAGAGAGTCATCCCCACTAACTTATTTACCTCAACATGCAAGCATGCCACTGAAGGAAATATGCCCTAGAGGCAATAATAAAGTTGTTATTTATATTTCCTTATATCATGATAAATGTTTATTATTCATGCTAGAATTGTATTAACCGGAAACTTGATACATGTGTGGATACATAGACAAAATACTGTGTCCCTAGTAAGCCTCTACTAGACAAGCTCGTTGATCAAAGATGGTTAAGTTTCCTAACCATAGACATGTGTTACAATTTGATGAACGAGATCACATCATTAGGAGAATGATGTGATGAACAAGACCCATCTGTTAGCTTAGCATAATGATTGTTAAGTTTTATTGCTATTGCTTTCTTCATGACTTATACATATTCCTTTGACTATGAGATTATGCAACTCCGGAATACCGGAGGAATACCTTGTGTGCTATCAAACGTCACAACGTAACTGGGTGATTATAAAGATGCTCTACAGGTATCTCCGAAGGTGTTTTTTGGGTTGGTATAGATCAAGATTAGGATTTGTCACTCCGAGTATCGAAGAGGTATCTCTGGGCCCTCTCGGTAATGCACATCATGACAAGCCTTGCAAGCAATGTAACTAATGAATTAGTTACGGGATGATGCATTACGGAACGAGTAAGGAGACTTGCCGATAACGAGATTGAACTAGGTATGAAGATACCGACGATCAAATCTCGGGCAAGTAACATACCGATGACAAAGGGAATGACGTATGTTGTCATTACTGTTTGACCGATAAAGATCTTCGTAGAATATGTAGGAACCAATATGAGAATCCAGGTTCCTCTATTGGTTATTGACCGGAGAGGTGTCTCGATCATGTCTACATAGTTCTCGAACCCGTTGAATCCACACGCTTAACGTTCAATGGCGATTTGTATTATGAGTTATGTGATTTGGTGACCGAAGATTGTTCGGAGTCCCGGATGAGATCACGGACATGACGAGGAGTCTCGAAATGATCGAGAGGTAGAGATTGATATATTGGATGATAGTATTCGGACACCGGAAGTGTTTCAGAAAGTATCGTGTACGTATCGGAGTACCGGGGGGGGGGGGGGGACCCCTAGGGGAAGATATGGGCCATAGGAGGGAGGCAGGCCAGCCCACAAAGGGTGGCGCCCCCTCCCCCAAGGGAGGAGTCCAAATTGGACTAGGGGAGGGGGCGGCGCCCCCCTTTCCTTCTCCTTCTCCCTCTCCTTGCCCCTTTCCCCCTCCGATAAAAGGAAGGTGGTGGTGGGGGGGGGGGCGAATTGGACTAGGAGCCCAAGTGGGACTCCTCCCACTTGGGGCGCCCCTAGGCCGGCCTCTTCCCCTCTCCCTCCTCTATATACGGGGGTGGGGGTGCGTCTCTAACACACATCAATTGTTCCAAGCCGTGTGCGGCGCCCCTCCACCGTTTGTTGCTCCTCCGATCATATTGTCGTAGTGATTAGGCGAAGCTCTGCGCGGATCACTTCACCATCATCGTCACCACGCCATCGTGCTAACGAAACTCTCCCTCGACACTTTGCTAGATCAAGAGTTCGAGGGACGTCATCGAGCTGAACGTGTGCAGAACTCAGAGGTGTCGTACATTCGGTACTTGATCGGTTGAATCGAGAAGACGTTCGACTATATCAACCGCGTTAAGTAAACGCTTCCGTTTTCGGTCTACGAGGGTACGTGGACACACTCTCCCCCGCTCGTTGCTATGCATCTCCTAGATAGATCTTGCGTGATCGTAGGAATTTTTTTGAAATTGCATGCTACGTTCCCCAACATCCACCTCACCATATGATTATGAATGAGATAAGTCCCATATCAACAAGCATACATGCATGGGAAAAGACCCGCCACAACATTCAACCATGCATGGAAAAATATTTTCATTCAATTATTCTTCTTATATTCAGTAAATATTGTTACAACTATATATAATCAAATATAATTGATGTATTTTTATTTTGGTTCTCATGTTATCAGCGCTAATTTGTATTAATCAATTCCCATAGCAATGTGTGGGGTATCTTCTAGTTTCTCTTAAAACCCCAGGCTAATTGATTGGTAAAGCTTCGACAAACTAAACCAATACTCTAACTTTATTTCTTGTCTTAGTTTCACAGTCTCTCCATTTTTGTCTCAGTTATCAACACAGTACACCAGATTTTGTTGTCGTGATGATCCATAATCCGTACACTAATGTAAATTTCTAGTTCCAAAGCCCATTGATTTTTTTCCTAAAAACTGTTGGCTAATTAATTGGCAAAGCTTTGATAAACTAAACCAACACTCTAACTTAATTTCATTTCTTAGTTGCATAGTCTATCCGTTTATTCTCAGTTATCAACAGAACCAACAGATTTTGTTGTCGTGATCATTCATAATCCGTACAACATTGTAAATTTCTAGGTCCATAGTATGCTTCAATATAGGGGCATTTTACTAGATTTGCACATGAACTAAAAGTGTGAGTAAGAATGTATACAACATTTCCTTAGTTAGATTTTTCGTTGGCATTAACGTCCGGTGACTCCCAGCCACGGTTATAATGAATCCCTAGCTCCAGTGATGGGGAGCAGGTGTCACACCGAGCTACGGTCATGGTGTACCATTAGCTTGTACGGGTCGGAGAGGGAGACAAATACCCCTTGCACTTAATTTTGAATAAAATCGTGAGGGGTGTTCTTGGAAGCTCGAACTTGGTTAAATATGTGGCTTTTAGCCTTCTAAAATAAGGAGTTAATATTCATCATGTTTTTTCTCATTAAGGCAATAATTTAGCTTTTTTTCCTCCCCAATGAAAAATTGTTGAAACATAACATGATTTAAGTAGGGTTGTTTTACATTGGTGACCACAATAACTAAAAATGCACTATAATATTGCATGAAAAGTATTTTGATAAGAGCCCAGAAGGAAACCAGCTTGTAATACTAGCGGTGAGTAAGATTCCATCATTATAGTAAAGCATTCACTGGATCCTAGGCTCATTGAGCTCCGAGTTTCAACATTCTGAAAATCACATTTAGAAGTTTCAAACAATTCAACAGAACATTATATTTAAATGTTGATGTGCCTTACACGTCTCTATAGAATATCATTCAGAAATAACTTAAGTTTTGGGCTAGACAAAAAGGTCACATATGTTTGATCCATAATAGCAAATGGTAGGTATATTATTGATTGTCATATTTTTATTTCTTCTGTGACCACAAATAAACAGCCATTAGTTTTATTGGTACATAGTACGTACATGTCGATGTTAATTTATTTTTTAGATTTTCCTTTCAAAGGGGTTCACTAAAGACAGGAATTCATTTGGGGTTTACAGGTGAATTAGACAAGTTAGATACCGGTGAATTTCTTCGAATATCAATAAAACACATGCAATGTATTTTTGCATATTTCTTCAATTTACTAGTCGGGGTAAAATAAATGACCCAAAAGACTTAAAGCGTAATTTTTTTTCTTTTACAAACAGAGCACTGGCTAGATTTAATACATATTTCAAACTAGTATTTGTGGAAGAACAGAAACATAATAGAAGATGCAACATTACATGGAGCACCAAGTTATTAACCACAAGCTCAATATAAATTCCATTCTGTTACATTGAGTTTATTGTGAAAAAAATGAAAATCTGTATAAGTCTAAGAAATGCCGGTATCCAGGAACTGGTGGAACGTGTACCCGGCGGTGGCGGTGTCATGGCCGCACTCGCTGTGATCAGCCTCGATGCTCCCGCCATCATCGCATGGAGGGTGGTTCAGGTCGAGCCAGAGCACGCGCTTGCTACCGACGACGGGCTTGTTGATAGTTGTTGCTGGCGGTGACGTCGCGACGCCACGGCCTCCTGCAAGCATGGCACGGTGACGCCTCATGTGGCCACCAAGCGCCTGGCCGACGGCGAACTCGAGGCCGCAGACGGAGCAGCCATGCATCTTGGGCTTGAGGTCGCCGTCGCCGTCCAGCCGAGGCTTCTTGTGGCTGGCGCGGTGGCCGCCCAGCGCCTGGAACGACGGGAACACGCGGTCGCACGTCTTGCACACGAACGCCCGTTCGGGCGTGTTGTCACCGCGGCCGGCCGCCGGCTTGGGAATCGGTTGCTCCCGTGACACGTGCAGTAGCACACGCGCCATCTCCCGCTCAAACTCAAATCTCTTCATCATTTGATGACTAACCAATGAAGAAGAAGTTGAGATGGACAAAAGGAAGAAGAAGCTGAGATTGGTAACGGGCAGATGGATGAAGAAGAAGCGCAGCAAACTGCATCTTTATTTATAGGCAACGGATGTATATAAGCTATAAAGTTATCAGCCAGTAGCTAGGCGGTAGACTCGTATAATCTATATGCTATAAAGTAGTTGGCCCGTAGCTAGGCGGCAGTGAATCTTATAACATCACAAGTTAACCCTGCGAAGAGACCAAGAAACGGTCGCACGTACGTACGCGGCGCCATGGAACCATGCATGATGCATCTCTTCTTTTCTCTCGAGCTAGCTAGTGGATACATATGCAGCAGCTTAGCAGCAGCAGATCGTGCATGATGATGCACGACAGGCGTCCCATTAGATTCTGGGCCGAACTGTTTTCTCTTCTTGAAACATGTTACGTCTCGGAGAAAATTAAACTGAGAAATGTATCCAGTATTCCAGTATCCAATATGAATTTTGATAGACACCAGTTCCAGAAAATGGAAGATAGATAAGACTTTGTGCCAGTGAGGGTTCTCATTTTCCCTGGAACTTGCTGGGCCATCGGACTACACACTTTTATTTTTAACAAGAGGATAGATTTTATTGAATCAAAATGAAGAATCAAGTAGATACAACACAATGAGCATACGCTTGACCTCTGCATAGGTAGAATGCACACACCTATCAGCAACGCGCGGGCACACACACCCACACAAACACCCGTAAAGTCGTCTAAGACCAAAACTATGCCCAGAGAGGAAAAGAAAAAAACCCCGAAGCGATCAAATCCATGATCAACAAACTACATCAATGGCGATATCCGCACCAACCATCTCATGACAGTAAAAAGACTATAGTTCTTCAACGGCAACACATTTAGGAAGGGAGCAAGTGCCACCATCACCGAATCCAATCATCAAATTTCGAAACGTAGGTTTAATTTCACCGAACTACGTACCTATGTATGTAATACTTGAAATAGTTAATTGTCTACCGTAAGGCAATTATGCTTGATGAATTATGAGCTCGTGCATGAAACGCCTCATGGCCGTCCCAAGTAGCCACATGAAATAGTGTCTTGAATCTAATACATAGCTTGTGATGCGCTCACACTAACCATCACTAACAACGCTGGCTGGCAGTATGAAGAGAAGGACTCTGCCAGTTTTTTATTTTTATTTTTTTGCGAGTGAAACTTCCAATTTATTCATCAACTATCAAGATAGTACAAAGAACACTAGAAGTAAAAAATACATCCATGGCCGTAGACCACCAAGCGACGATTACAAGCACTGGAGCGATCTAAAGGCGCGCCGCCGTCATCGCCCCTCCCTCATCAAAGCCGGGAAAACTTTGTTGTAGTAAACAGTCGGGAAGTCGTCGTGTTAAGGCCCAACAGGACTAGCGTACTAGAACAGCAACCGTCGCCGATGAAGAGAAACATAGATCTAAAGGACCCAACCTATAGACACACAAACACAAGCGAACGAAGACCGGATTCACGTGGTTCCATCAAGGACAAACGCCAAATGAATCCCACGAGATCCACTGGAGAAAAACCTCCACACGCCCTCAACAATGCTAGAAACATCACCGGGATGTGGTCTAGACAGGGAAGACTTTATTCCATCTATAGAGAACCGCCACCGCATTGCACTTCTGAGCAGGACATAAATCCTATAGTAAAACAAAAAAACCATCAAAAAACGGAGCCCTCCCGCCGGTAAAGGCTGGAATCCACCACGCCTCCATGATCCTAAGACCACAGGATACAAGGGTAGATTGGCGCCAGTGCCGGCAGGAGGCAGATGAAATAAATTTGCCTTATATATTAATTAAGAAGAGGATAGATTTTGTGTTACAAGACTCAAAGTACAAAAAGGTCCACTCTCTTGGTACAATAGTCCCAATTTTTTTGCACCCGCGGATCGATATCCAAAGTTTGACCTCACATTTGATGTTGTTGCAAAATGATCGTATGCACACTTCATAATTAAAGACACGGGTGTTCCTTTCATTCCATGGTCCAACCCATGAGCATTGTAATTGCCTTTCTATTGTGTGTGTGTGTGGAGTCGGGTCGCTTGACCCACCAATCCCGGATCTCAGTGCAAATTGAAGAATTATCCCTCCAGTCTTCACTACAAATTCATAATTTGTCCCTTCAAGTTTCTGAGTTTTCCTCCACTTCGAGAAGCTCAAGAATGCTGACTAAAAAGACATTGGATCGCTTTGAGAAGAAACTAAGATAAGTACTTCCTAAGAAAAACACCTCTGAGCGCTGGTGTAAGCTCGCCATTGAAGCGTAAAAAAAGCACCTCTCAGTTGGAGACGCTTGGTCTTAACAATCACGTGTTCATCGGCCTTGCTATGTATTCTACATTATATATTTTTATGAGATGCCAAGAAGGGTTCATAAAAATCCTTGATTACTATTCATCTAGATTTTACTGGCAAAATTATGCACATAAAAAATATACTCTTTTGTTTCAAAATGTAAGGTGTATTAATTTTTTCCGTATTACGTTTTTGTCAAACTTAGAAAAGTTTCAGTTCTGAAGAAATGCATACACCTTTATATCTTGAAAGGTGGGGAGCATAAGAACTAACTCACAGACTGGAGTATATAATGTAGGTAAGAGTATCATATGTTGGCTTGAGGATACTCTACGTGAAGAATATAAGCTTGTTTTGGGAGTGATTTCTAGGCTCCTCAAAACCTCGGTATAAAGCGCCTAAAAATAAAACTCAATCACGTGTTCACAACTCAAAGGCAAGCCAGGGGATTCCCACTTTTGGGTGCTCTTATGAAAGTCAAATATCTGAAATAACTCATTTCATATCCAAATTTTGTTTTGGATGTACAATATTCAATCCTTTTCAACCTTGTGAGCATATGACTCTGAGTAGTTCCGTCAAGAGAGGAATCATAGTGCAAAACTTGCTCCATTTGTACAATCTGGCCACACACGATTTCTCAAGTGCATTTAGCCGTATGGTGAAAAAAAAAGTGCATTTAGCCGTGAACAACGCCGATGAAATCTTTATCAAACCGGGGCTTTCACATGCAAAATTACTCTGGCATGTTGAACGTTCCTCTCGAAAAAGTTTTGATAGTGCTATTTCCCGTGAATAGGTACGTTTTATATAAACGATGCAGGTAGGCCTTTGGCCACCAACTTTGCATGGCATCGACGTCACTTGGTCTGTTATACAGTCCATGCATGCATGCACCTTTGCATCGGTTTGGTAGTATGACATGTGCAAAAATGCTACACCTATGAAGCCCTCCTACCTACCCTATAAAACTTTCTTTGCCACTAATCAAACTTCCCCCCTGGATTTTATGGTGGGCCTGTGCCCCCACTAATCTCCAATTAAAAACTGCCTGGTCATTATATAGCCCTCCTCAGCCCGTAACAAACCGTAGTTGTAGCAAAGCTCTGACATGTGTGAGCCGCTGCACCATGCATGTCCATCTCAATCCAAGCCTGCAGTTGAGTGGAGCCTGATCTGCCTTCGACGTTAGCGGACATCAGTTTATTAATCACCTGGAACATGCTTGAGCAGCTTCAGTTTTCTGCGCACGTATGTACACCACCATTATCAATCATATATGTAAAGCAACTACCCCGCAAAAAAAATGTGTAAAGACACAAGGAGATTTGGAATGCAAATTTGCTTCTTGGTAAACACTTGTTTAACCTTGAGCAAGAAGGTATACTTATTTTCATGCACACATGAGAAGTACTACTATGGACTAAACTAAACTAGCTACGAAAATTCGATTCAGTCCTCAAGATTCGATCACTTAAGTATAGTATAGTAACAGTTCTACGTGCTTCCCCTTGAAGGTGGAATCACCAAGGCATCAACCATTGTGTTAGAATTATTAGTCTGGGATGCTTTGCGTTTGTCCACTAAAATATACAAATTTTATTTTTCTCTAGAATCGTGCAACACATGCCGATTTCTTTTGACAAAATCAGGGGCGGCGGTGCGTATGGGCAGACAGGACAAACAGACGATCACCACAGTTTGACCATACACTCTTGTGATAGCACTCTCAAAATTATTGTGTAATTTTCATGGAACCTCCGTGTGGGTTTATTATTAGGGTTGAAGTCTGCAATTTGTGATAAACACATACTGTGAAGTTTATGGAAATCCACTAATGATCATGAGCACATCTGCTCATGGATGAATAGTAAAATCGAAAATAATTGGAAAAAATGAAAAAATTGATTTTTTTTAACGTGAATATGAACAAATTATGTGTCTGCCTGCAAAGTTTGATGACCATATGATATTGGGAGAGTTTGAGACAGAAAAAAACAATATCAGTGCTCCAAAACCAAAAAATTTAAACTTTCCTCAAAGCTTTGATTTTTGTCATTTTTGTCCGGAGCTCTCCCGATGTCATATCATCATGAAAATTTGCAAACACATCAATAATTTGTTCATCTTCCATGTAAAAAGGTGTCAAAATTTCCCAATTTTGTTTGCTACTGTTTCAGAATTTTCTGTTGATCCACCGAAGCAGATGTGCTCCAACATGTATTGTCTCTATTGTTTGAATTAAGGGACGTGTGATGTTTTGTTACTATGAATTTAGAAAAAACAAAGTGAGTCTTCATAATTGAATTTTTTTAACACAGTACAATCGCAGATGTTCACATGCACACACATACACTCATCCATATAAACACAAGCGCACACAACATAACCCGATGAGCACCTCCGAAATATTAAGACGGCACAAAATCTTGAATCTTCATAATTTATATTAGGGGACGTGTCATGCTAGGTGGTTGAGGTACTCATTTAATACGCTCCTATAATATAACAGAGTCTTCACCTACGGGATCTCTCCAACTAGTTGAGCTGTAGACTGTGAGTTTGAGGAACAGGACTTCAATGAAAGAGATAAGCGAGTTTGGGTATTAAGGGCTCCTTTAATTCAAGGAATTCTATAGGATTTTTGGAGGATTGAAATCCTTATGAACTTTTCCTACGGTGCTTTGATTCATAGATTTGACCCCATAGGAACTTTTTTTATTGAAGTTTTTGTACTACATTTCATAGAAAATCTAACATCCACTCTAATCTCCTTTTACAATTACTTTGTTTTTCCTGTGACATTAAACACTCCTTCCTAATCCTAGAGGATTCAAGTGGGCATGCCACTCCACTCCAATCATATACTTTTACTAGCAAAAATGCCCGTGCGTTGCAACGGAAGAAGAAAAAAACCATACTTCCTAAACCCAATAGCTCAAGACCCTTCCCTCTCCTCCTCCTCCCATGACCGACTGCCAGACATGTCCTCCTCCTCCCACGACCGACTGCCAGACATCGTGACATTAGTAAACTCTTTGAAATCTTCCACACTACCACATGAGAAACAACATGAAAAGATGTGTTGTGCAAAAACATAACAACAAAAGGAATTTATAAGTGTACTGTAGGTGTGTGCAATTTAAATCACAGAAATATCTACCTGGTCGCAAGTATCTCTTCACGTATTTGTTGGCGTTGCTCAGTGATGCGGTGATGCCCCAAAAATATCACACTATAATAAAAATAGTAAAGTCTTAGGCTGCGTTCGGAAGTGCTCCGGCTCCATGCTTCTCCGGAAGCGGGCGAGGAGCTGGCCGAACGCCGCAGCTTCTAGAAGCCTGCTCCCGAAATCCGCTCGGCCCGCAGTGCAAAAAACAGAAGCTACGATCGCCCAGCTCCTGGAAAACGAGAAGTGGGAGTTGCTGGATATTACATGGAATGCCCTCCCGAAGTGCCTCCTTGAAGCACTTTCCTCTCGCTATAGGGCGCGGCGAACCGTTTTTCTCGCTACAGGGGGCGGCAAAGCGTTTTCTACAGCCGAACGATCGCTGGCTCCCGCGAGAAGCTAGCTAGCGCTGGCTCGTGGAGAAGCTGGCTCGTTTGGGAAGCCAGAGCACTTCCGGACGGGCCCTTAGTATAGCATTCTTGCTTCACTACGGAGGCAACAAAGATTTTCATGAACCAGTGTGGGCTAGGTTTAGGGACTGGGTAGCATAGCACTATTTGTGTCCAATGATATAAGAAGCATTTTTTGCGGGGTAATGATATTAGAAGCATTTTTTGCGGGGCAATGATATTAGGAGCATTGTACAAAGATCCTCCATCGTTGGCTAATAGAACAAAGTAAAGTGTGGAGTTTGTGTTGCACACAGCAGGGAGTACGACTGCTTGTGCTTTGGTGATCAACATTATTTTTATTAGAAGGATTGTAAGAGTTTGTGACGGGCGCTAGCTGGTCGAGCAGAAAATTAAGAGCAAAAATTTGTTTTGTTCTCAGAAAAATATTGTACATGACCAACATAGAATGAATCCTGTTTATTGTGATTTAGACATAGTATTTTTTTGTGCATGTTAAACAATTCCAACATAATTTGATTTTGAGTTATAATTTGACGTCAACAATTCAGATATAAAAAGTAGTTCAACTTGCCTGATGCCGTTGCTATCCATGGACGGAGACGTTTAGTGCCATTATATCCCCCATTTGGAGACCCTCCCTCTCTTTCCTTTTTTAGTTTTCTGTATTTTCCTTCCTTACTTAATTATATGGGACAGCTTCCACTTTCCATTTTTTTCTCTGTCTACACATGAAATCGCCGCCCTGTTTCCTTCCTTATTCTGCCATGCGACATGTGAAATCCCTCCTCTTTCCATATGAAATCCCTGCCCTCTTTCCTCCCTTATTTTTCTCTCCTTCCTTCTTTATTCTGTCAAGAAACATGAAGTCCCTCCCTCTTGCCTTCTTTATTTTTCCCTCTTTCCTTCCTTATCTTTTATTATGGAAGGACTTATTTCCTTCTATATTGGGTCCCGAGACGGCTCCTTGATATCGAGAAAATTTGAAGATGTATATAAATTATAAAGATTGGGTTTAAGAGAGCGGTATGGGACTATTTAAAAGGTGAATCAACAGCCTAAATATAATACACCATGAGTTCTTTTTAAGGAAAATACACCATGAGCTATGTCAGTTGGTAGCGACACTGGTTATCGTATATGCAGTTCAGAGTTTGATTCAGCCCACCATCGAATACTTTTTTGCACCGGGCTGTGGGCCAGCTTCGCCCGTTCGCTTGTGTAGCTTCCTTCGGGAAGGTGGGCCGGAATAATGTGGCCTGGCGGCTGAAAATCCTCTGATAGACTAAGAGAGGTAATCCTTGTTACTCTAAGCATAGAATGGGCCAGCTGAGTTGGACGCTCGATCTGTGCACTTTTCTTGCAACCCGTGTTCAAGTCCTCATAATAGCAACTTTTTTTGTGTGGCCGTTTTTTGTCAGGCTTCATTGGGCCGCATGGGCCAGAACAATTTGACCAGGCATCGGTCAGGAAGGATCGATCGTTCCTGGGAAACCGATCGTGGGTGCTTGAGCAAAAAGAGCTAATATATGGAAACTTTATTTTAGTACCACCTCGCGTATGTGTTTAAAATTCAAACTGAAAGCGTAAATTCACAGAAAGAAGCGTATTGTGATGGTGAACCCACGGAGTCAATCCGTGCTTTATTATTAAGGAAAGACTATACTTTCACCTAATCAAAGAGGCTCTAAATAAATAGACGCCGGGTTTCAAACGCTGGTCTCCCGAGGTGCGACAGTGTGTTTGCTTCAGACTTAGTAGTTAAGAAAAATGCTGCTTCCACGATTGGAAGTACTACAGAATCTGCGCCTACAGACCTACGGACCGAAAGCCTACAAATAGCTACGTACTTTATTAGGGGAAAAAGTGGGCAAATACGAGGTGGTCGCTCATACTTAAACGTGAGACTGGTCCAGCACCTTGGTACAGGTCGAATGATATCTATGCTCTACATTTTATGCGTGGTGGTAATAGGTTGGTGAGATTACGGCTGCCGCCCGAAGCGGAGAGGCGATTCCCATGCTTTCCGGTAATATACACGTACGAGGTAGCTCGATTACTTTCCCAGGTGAACGATTTCTTCAAAAGATGAGGTGCACGTGAAAACAAAGCAATCTAGCTGCTGGACCGTTTCATCGATGGTAGCTAGCTACCACATACTAGCTAGACTAACTTATTCCGGCCGGTAGACGCATTCGGCATGCGTAGGCTTTTTGTCTTGATGGATCGATTCGTAGGAATACTACTACAGAGATAGCACGCGAGGTCGCCGGTCGATAGCAACATGACACACTCCCGATTATACATATATTAGTCGTCAACCCGTGGATTCGCACGGTCTAGTTAATTAACATTGCATTTGAACAAATATGAATAACATGTAACGATGCGTTTCACACAAACATAACTACTTTTAGGCATGTCATATAATCGAACATAAAAGATTTGAAACACTGGTATTTATAGTGTATTTCCATGGAAGAGTTAGTCCGATAAAACACATTAATTAATAAGATGAAACCCAAAATAGTTTGTGACGCTACAATTTGATATAAATTCTTTATGTCGATTCAGTGTCCTTTATATATGTGATGACGTAAGTTTCACATTATTCCCATTTCAGAAGTATGCAAAACCGCCCAATTGTTTCTTATTTGGTTAGACTTATTCATATCCATATAGACTTTAACTTTTATACATCTACTATCTCAATATATTAGCATGGTTACCAATGATATTCCTCCTTGAAGATATTAAATTGTATTACCTATGACGTGCTCAAAAAAATCTTATGTTTTCCTTAATGATGAAAGATTGTTACTGTGGAATCTATGTGTATCTTGAATAAATGATAAGAAAACATTTTCAGACACTTCATATGCTTGAAACTTCATATATCTTTGAAAATAATCAAGTAAGGAAAACTATTGGTAAATAAATAACATACCTAGTCAGATAGCTTAAAAATCGAGCACCAATAAAACAAATAAGTTGGAATTAAACAAACAAACCGCGCAGAATAAGGAATTAAACAAACAACAGAACTTAATAGATTTAGAATCTGAAGAGCGCCACAACTTCAAGAGAGCTTTCGTTGGACATCATAGCAAAGAACCTTACAGATAATGTATTTTTTATTATATAAACTTCAACTCAGTATACGTGTAAAGTTTCAACTTTGATCATAGATGGCATACATGTAAATTTACTACATAGATGCTGGTCTTATTGTGTGACTGATTTGCATGTTTAATTACAAGTTAAATGGTTGTGCTCTGCATTGTTATTAAACAAACGGGCCGGAATATGAATGCTACATATTTTTCCTTTTGCACAAAACTATATTTGGTAAGACATGGAATATTAATTTCCCTAACTAACATTAAAAACGGAGATGCACCTCATCAAGAATCGATTCTCACCGGTCACCATGTCTTATATTCATCCTTGGCTAGGATGTTGTGCAAGTAATAGTTTGGTGTGCGCCGTCACACATATATGCAGACCTGTATTAGATCGATGGAGAGTCAGAAATTAAGGATACATCGGGAAGACATGGATTAGCAGCACATATGGGGTGCAAAGTTAATTAGGAGCCAATAAGACAAAATATATGTACCGCTTGAACGACCTCAGAAAAAACGGCCCTGAAGGCTAATGCTTCTCCATAGATATATTGTTAGCATTGTCTAATGTAAAACTGCTAATTACATGTCTTTACATACCTACAGTTGGACATGTATGGGTCTTCAGTCTTGACCCGTGTACACAACCTGACTCCAGGCGTTGATTCATCAATGTTGGTTACTTCGGAGAATGACCAAAGATAAAGATATATCACATGTTAATTTGTTGTCCGGCAAGCAATGCGTACTAGAAAAGAGTATGAAATTATTTTATATTAAAGGACATGTCAGATTGGAAGTGCAGGATATCAATAGATCCAAGAGATAGGATTATCATAGGAATAGAAATTTTGTAGGAAATGAGATGACATGTATCTTAAATCCTATGAGTAAGAATAGGAAACGAGATGTCATTTGATTGACACCAAAGGAATTTTTCCATTAAGTCTAGGCTCATTTTTAGGCTCCGCGTTAGTGCACATCCCTTCGACTAGGCATGCTCCTTCGCGCGGCTCCGCCACATCTTAAGCCTCTTTTAGTTCATAGAATAGGATTATCATAGGAATAGGAATCTTGTAGGAAATGAGATGACATGTATCTCAAATCCTATGAGTAGGAATAGAAAACAAGATGTCATTTGGTTGACACCAAAGGAATTTTTCCATTGAGTCTAGGCTCTTTTTTATTTTCCTATGAAATGTGGAGGATAGGAATCAATCCTATGTAGGAATAGGAATCCATTCCTATAAACCAAAGGGCTCTAAAAGAAAAAATCCTATAAGAATCTTATCCTCTAGAATTCCTATGAAATTCCTCTAAACCAAAGGAGGCCTTATTTTCTTATGAAATATGGATGATAGGAAACAATCCTATGTAGGAATAGAAATTTATTCCTATGAACCAAAGAACTCAAAAAGAAAAAATTCTATAAGAATTCTATCATCTAAAATTCCTATGAAATTCCTCCAAACCAAAGGAGGCCTCAGTGTTTTCTCAAGCGCGCTTATTCTGCTAGCACAGGGGCAGACGCTCAAGAGGTGCTCGGCCAACACGTACTCTGTGTGAACAAAAGATGGGACATCAGTACGCAAATCAAAATATTTTCAAGTAATAAGTCATGGCACACGAACTTTTAGCAACAGCTAGTAAGAGTAATGCATTTTTGCGCTCAGATTCATGAGATTTGTGCAGTTCTTTTGGAAATGAAAAGTATTTTCCTTTTATCAATAAATCAGACAATACCTTTTTGTCCAGCCAGGGGCTTGGGGGGCAAACTAAGAGCAACTCCAATGCGCCGACTCATTTTGTCCGCGCGCGTCCGTTTGAGTCGACGAAGAAGAAGGGCCGGAGGCACGTGGCGGACGCAAGGGATGAAGCAGCGGCCGCGTCGCGGCGGCAACGAGGGAGGCGCTGCTCTACCTAGGGTTAAACCCTTGCCAGCACCGGACTCGTCAACGCCGCCGTGGCTACGGCCAGCACCGACTCGTCCGCGTTTCCTCGGATGGTGCTGCCAAAGTCGTCCCGCACGTCGGTGACTCACCCGATTCCCAGATTTCACGTATACCAGCAAGCCTCTTGACTCTCCGCGCAATGCTCATCGGAAGTGAGCATGGTGGCGCCTTCCACGCCCGCGCCTGCTCCCATCGACCTCAACGCCACGCTGGTGGCCGGTGCCTTGTCATCCGGAGGGGCGAGGAAACATGCACGGGAGATGCTAGCCGATGTGCTCCTCGGCGCCCGCAACCTATTCGACAGAATGCCGGCGGCCGCCGTCGATGAGAATGCCAACCGTTTCATGGAGAGCATTATCTTCGAGGGTGGTGCGGCGGCCTCTGGCGCCGCTGGCGGTGCCACCGCGACTGGCTACGACCCCGATGAGACCCAAAGCCAGGACAGCCAAGGGCCGTTCATGCCGGCGACCTATGATCAAGCTGGCATGCACGACGCCTTCATGCAAGATCAGGTCGGCCTGGACCTGGACGGCTTCTCGCTCGACCACGAGTTTCTGGAGGACTACGGCCTCGAGGAAGAGGATGAGTTGGACATCGACATCGACGGGGAGCCTTTGTTCGAGGACGAGATCACCAACCAAGACGCCGGGGAAAAGCTGAAGCGCAAGGGCAAGCGGACAAAGGCATACACGGCGGCCGAGGACAAGCACCTTTGTGAGTGTTGGAGGGACATTGGGCAAGACCCCAAGGTCGGCGCCGAACAAAAGACATCAACCTTTTCGACTCGTGTCCATCGTGAGTTTCATGAACGCAAGAAGTTTGCGTCGTACCAAATGCAAAGCACGCGCGGGTGGGTGTCCATTTCGAAGTGATGGAAGGTGATCCAACAAGAGTGCAACAAGTGTTTGTGCCACTCTTGCGAGCATCAAGGGGGCCCCGTGAGCGGCATTGGCATGCAAGACATGGTATGCATGCATACGCTCCTCTTTGTTTTCGTTTTGTTTATGCTTGCATGTCTATTTGCATATCCATTTGCCCATATGCTTGCATGTAATTTATTTATAGGCATTCCAAGCTTTCGAGGCATTCAAGGTCCAATATGAAGGCAAGTCCCGAGGAGAAGTTCAAGACGCAATATGCCGCCCTCATGGCGCATGGGGGGGGGGGAGAAAGCGGTGGAGGAGGTTGGGGATGGTGAGAAGCCATGGCCGCGGGGGAAGACCAACTCCGAAAAGGAGGACATGCGGGATGCGTCATCGATCACCTTGCTCGCAACCGTGGAGGGCATGATGACAAAAAGGACTCAAGGGAGGAGAAGTGTTGGCAAGACAAGGAAGAGCAAATGAACGCCTTCATGGAGATCCAAAGGAGGAGGCTTGAGATGAACGCGCAGAAGCAAGCAAGGATGTTTGAGATGGAGGCGGAGAAGAAAGTCAAGATGCTAGAGATCGAGGCCGTCAATGCCAAGACCAAGGCGAAAGAAGTGGCTCTCACTATCATGACGGGGGTGGAGATCATGAAGATGGACCTCAACACGGTGTCGCCGAGGAAGAAGCCGTATTTTAAGAAGATGCAGGCCGAATGCTTAAGTTCCACGACGAGTGATCTATGGCAGCGAACGTCATCCCTTTTTGTATGTCGGGCAAGTGTGTTGGCGCCGACAAGCTGAGGCCTTCGCAGCTGCTGTTCACATCTAGTTGTACCGTCATCATCGCGTCGTCTACATCAGCTCGAATGGGCGGCTATGCAGACGAGCGTTTCGGTGGTTGCAGCGTCAAGTACAGCCTCACCGCCGCCAAGATCCGGCAAGGGAAACCTTGAAGAGGAGCGGCGACAGCATGAATCTATCAGTCAGAACGAAAGTGGACAGTAATAGGAGGCGCAAATCATAAAATAATGAAGGTACCTATCGACGGGATCTGACAAAAACTGAAAGCCACAGGCTCCAGCATCCACCGTCGCCATTGCTCTGTTTTCCAGTTTGGTCGGGGGAGGGGAGTGGGGGGTGGGCGTGGTGCGAGGTGCGATCCAAGCGATAAGCGTTTCTTTTTCTTTCCTCGTATGTGGTCGCGCTCGGGTCGTGCGGTATGTGGAGGAGGGATGCGGACAAGGATCCGAGGCGCCACATATCCATGTCAGCCAACCAGACCACCATCTACGTGCCGGTCCGCAAACACCGGGCAAAAGGTGTGTACCATCATGCGCGTTATGTTCAAATGGAACAGGTAGCTCATGCCATGACCAAATCGTTTTATCTGCCAGCGCGTTCATCGTATACGACTGTTCCACCATACGTATGTATGTCTTGGGCCACCGGTCGCATTGAATCCCTGCTTCCACCCAACCGTGTTGCATTGGCACACCTAGCGTGAGCAGGCGAGCCCGTGAGCACCATTGCCGCTCGGATACCAGCTTTCTTTATTTACTACGCAACTACCTAAACCAGGATAATTAGGGTTTATGGTTTCATATCCCATACTAAACTTTGAAACTACTCCCAACTAATTCACGATGTTTAAGTTTTCAAGTATTATTCAAGATTGGAGGGTGCTCATTAAATTTTGCACCCTCTATCTAAACTTTTTTTAAAGCTTTAGGTATTGTAAGGCCATACGTGGGCACATATTGGTGAACACGTGTAACCTTGCACTACTAGGAGAAAGCTTATAGATAGAATATTACCAATAGCGCGGGATTATTTGCCAGCGCTACTGCTATTTAGTGGTAGCGCGAAGCAGCAACCAGCGCTACAGATAGTGAAGTAGCAACAGCGCAGGGCAGCGAGGCAGCGCTACTGCTAAGTGGTCCCATCGCCACCGGCTGGGGCTACCCGTATTAGTAACGGTGGGCGAAGACCGATAGTCAACCTGTGATGAATAATAATGATCTAATTTAGTTTTTGTAGTACATATATTGAATTTTAGAAGTTTAATCTTTGAATTATGAACATAGGAAATGTCTGATGACGATAGGATCCCTGAGTGCGAGTATTGCAGCGACGACCGAGGTCTGTGCAACTGGCCTCACCTGGAAGACGGTCGGCGCTTCACTATTAAGCTTAATGAGGCATTCGATGTTTACACGGTATGCAACGCCGACAAGTCTTTTTCGGTAATTAATCATGACTTCTGCTTCTTCAACATGTAATTTTCGTTTTCTACAATTCAAATAGTGCATCCCCTGCTATGCATGACGTTATGTCTTGGAGAAACTGGATTTTGAAGATCGCAAGAATATGGAGACAAAGAGAGTTAACCTCGGGACCAATCATGGTTATGCTTTTGACGTAAAGTTATACAATACGGTGACCTACTTCCATTTTGGTTGCTCGAATTGGGCAGCACTATGCAAGGCGTATGGTTTTCAGGAGGGTATGCATGTCACCTTCGATGTGGAAGATTATGTCGACGAAGATAATATTGAGGAAGCTAATATCGACATCTGAGTCGATATTCATACGCTTCCACTTCTACCTCTATGTGAGTTTCTAAAACATGTTTATTAAGTAATTTATATTGTTTTTCTAAAAATAGTTGACAACTTATTTCCATTCTTCAAAAAATGTTCGGAAAGTAGTAGACAAATCCTACTACACTGATGGCTCTGAACTAACTTACAACGAGAAAGATCAGCTTGTCTCCTTTATTATTGATGTTGAGACTTTCAATAAGAAAATTCCAAAGGATTGTGTGCCTCATCTGGTGCATATGAAAGGTCACATGGATGTTGTTAGCCTACGGCCAAGTCCGCCTATGGGTCACCGCTGTTCTTACAAGATTTCTCGAACAGATGAAGACCTCACAATCAAAGAATGGAAAAAAGTTATGAATGATCGTCAGGAGCTACTTGGAAGCAACATTGTGCGATGCCCACGAATTGGAGACAGAATAATCTCCATTCTCCGTAATGAAGAGTGAGGGGCTATGTTGTTTTATGCTATTTTACCTTAGAATGGGGTAGCAGATCCTAGCTAATACTCATGATCATGTGCTAAGAACAATTAATTAGGGTTGGTTATGACTATGATGATGATGACTATGATTTGTTATTATGATAACGAGTAGAAGTTGTTAGATGACTATATATGATGATGATGAGTATGACTTGTTATTATGATAACGAGTAGAAGTTGTTAGATGACTATATATGATGATGATGATGATGAGTATGACTTGTTATTATGATAACGATGATGAGTTATTATTATGATGATGATGCTGAGTTGTTATATGAGCATGATGAGTTATTATATATATCAATGGGTGAAATAAACGTGGATTAAATTAAAGTTTGGATTAGTAGTACTTTTGATCTGCACCATATTGCCTCCACTTAAATCTAATCCACATCTCTTTCACCCACTGATATAATAACTCATCATGATCATAAAATCATATGATGAGACAATTGTACAAAACTTGTACAAATACAGTGCCAATACATAGAAAAAATACAGGAAATATTAGTTATTAGTAGTAGCGCGGGACGTGCAGCAGCAGCGCGCTCTGAGCAGCCGCGCTACTGCTATTAGCAGCAGCAAGTGTTAGTAGGCACGCTACTGTGTTATGTATGGTTAGTAGTAGAGCTAGTCAACCCACACTACTGCTATGGTTTAACTGTAGCGCTGTAGTAGTAGCGCGGCCACCCGCTCTACTACTAGCACTATTTCTAGCGCTAATATTAGGGTTTTCCCTAGTAGTGTGGACCTATTATACAAGGGCACGAGGGGTAGCCAAATTTTGGTAGGCTAGATAGAGATAACGAGAGGGACGGTCCAACGCACTTGGCAGGGGTGGTCGGATCATACATGGCCTGGTGGTCGAAGTGTTGTCTGATGGCCTTGACGAGCTTATTGTCGACCATATTATGTGATTTGGTATATGAGGAGGTGAAGGAAATATGCCCTAGAGGCAATAATAAAGTTGTTATTTATATTTCCTTATATCTTGATAAATGTTTATTTTTCATGCTAGAATTGTATTAACCAGAAACTTAGTACATGTGTGAATACATAGACAAACAGAGTATCCCTGGTATGCCTCTACTTGACTAGCTCGTTAATCAAAGATGGTTAAGTTTCCTAACCATAGACATGTGTTGCCATTTGATGGACGGGATCACATCATTAGAGAATGATGTGATGGACAAGACCCATCTGTTAGCTTAGCATAATGATCGTTTAGTTTTATTGCTATTGCTTTCTTCATGACTTATACATGTTCCTCTGACTATGAGATTATACAACTCCCAAATACCAAAGAAACACCTTGTGTGCTATCAAACGTCACAACGTAACTGGGTGATTATAAATATGCTCTACAGGTGTCTCCGAAGGTGTTTGTTGGATCACGAAGACATTCGACTACATCAACCATGTTACTAAACGCTTCCGCTTTCGGTCTACGAGGGTACGTGGACACACTCTACCCTCCCGTTGCTATGCATCTCCTAAATAGATCTTGCATGATCGTAGGATTTTTTTTGAAATACTACGTTCCCAATAGTGGTATCCGAGTTAGGTCTATGTGTAGATGTTATATGCACGAGTAGAACACAAAGAGTTGTGGGCGATATAGTCATACTGCTTACCAGTAACGTCTTACTTTGATTCGATGGTATTGTTGGATGAAGTGGTCCGGACCAACATTACATGACCGAGTTCATGAGACTGGTTCTACCAACGTGCTTTGCACATAGGTGGCTGGCGGGTGTCTGTTTCTCCAACTTTAGTTGAATCGAGTTTGACTACGCCCGGTCCTTGTTGAAGGTTAAAACATCACACTTGATGCACAATCGTTGTGGTTTTGATGCGTAGGTAAGAAAGGTTCTTGCTAGAAGTCCGTAGCAGTCACGTAAAACTTGCAACAACAATGTGGAGGCCGTCTAACTTATTTTTGCAGGGCATGTTGTGATGTGATATGGTCAAGACGTGATGAGATATACATTGTTGTATGAGATGATCATGTTTTCTAGAAGTTATCAGCAACTGGCAGGAGCCTTATGGTTCTCGATTTATTGTATGAAATGCAATCGCCATGTAATTGCTTTACTTTACCACTAAGCGGTAGCGATAGTCGTAGAAGCAATAGTTGGCGAGACGACAACGATACTACGATGGAGATCAAGGTGTCAAGCCGGTGATGATGGTGATCATGACGGTGCTTTGGAGATGGAGATCAAAGGCACAAGATGATGATGGCCATATCATATCACTTATTTTGATTGCATGTGATGTTTATCTTTTATGCATCTTATTTTGCTTAGTACGGCGGTAGCATTATAAGATGATCTCTCACTAAATTTCAAGGTATAAGCATTCTCCCTAAGTATGCATCGTTGCTACAGTTCTTCATGTCGAGACACCACGTGATGATCGGGTGTGATAAGCTCTACGTCCACATACAATGGGTGCAAGCTAGTTTTTCACACGCAGAATACTTGGGTTAAACTTGATGAGCCTAGCATATGCAGATATGGCCTCGGAGCACTGAGACCGGAAGGTCGAACGTGAATCATATAGTAGATATGATCAACATAGTGATGTTCACCATTGAAAACTACTTCATCTCACGTGATGATTGGACATGTTATAGTTGATATGGATCGCGTGATCATTTAGATGACTAGAGGGATGCCTATTTAAGTGGAAGTTCTTAAGTAATATGATTAATTGAACTTTAATTTATCATGAACTTAGTCCTGATAGTATTTGCAAATTATGTTGTATATCAATACCTTGCATTATAGCTCCTCGTTTATTTTTGATATGTTCCTCGAGAAAAATAAGTTGAAAGACGATAGTAGCAATGATGCGTACTGTATCCGTGATCTGAGGAGTATCCTCACTGCTGCACAGAAGAATTATGTCCTTAATGCACCGCGAGGTGACGGACCTTTTGCAGGAGCAGATGCAGACGTTATGAACATTTGGCAAGTTCGGTATGATGACTACTTGACAGTTTAGTGCACCATGCTTTACGCTTTAGAACCGGGACATAAAAAATGTTTTGAACGACATGGAGCATATGAGATGTTCCAAGAGATGAAATTGGTATTTCAGTCTCATGCCCGTGTCGAAAGGTATGAGACCTCTGACAAGTACTTTGCCTACAAGATGGAGGAGAATGGCTCAGCCAGTGAACATGTACTCAGAATGTCTGGGTAGTACAATCGCTTGAATCAAGTGGGAGTTAATCTTCTAGATAAAGATAGTGATTGACAGAGTTCTCTAGACACTATCACCAAGGTACTAGAACTTCGTGATAAGCTATAATATGCAAGGGATGACGAAAACGATTCCCGAGCTCTTCGCGATGCTGAAATCGGTGAAGGTAGAAATCAAGAAAAAGCATCAAGTGTTGATGGTTGACAAAACCACTAATTTCAAGAAAAAGGGCAAAGGAAAAGAAAGGGAACTTCATGAAGAATGACAAGCAAGTTTCCACTCCCATGAAGAAGCCCAAAGCTAGACCCAAGCCTGCAACTGAATGCTTCTACTGCAAAGGAAATGGTCACTGGAAGCGGAACTGAACCAAATACTTGGCGGATAAGAAGGATGGCAAAGTGAACAAAAGTATATATGATATACATGTTATTGATGTGTACTTTACTAGTGTTCATAGTAGCCCCGATACCGGTTCAGTTTCTATGATTAGTAACTCGAAACAGGAATTACAAAATGAACACAGACTAGTTGAGGGCGAGGCGACGATGTGTGTTGGAAATGATTCCAAGATTGATAAGATCACCATCGCACACTCCCTCTACCTTCGGGATTACTGTTGAACCTAAATAAATGTTATTTGGTGTTTGCGCTGAGCATGAATATGATTGGATCATGTTCATTGCAATACGTTTATCCATTTAAGTCAGAGAATAATTGGTGTTCTATCTACATGAATAAAACCTTCTATGGTCATACACCCAATGTGAATGGTTTATTGAATCTCAATCATGGTGATACACATATTCATAATACTTATGCCAAAAGAATGCAAAGTTGATAATGATAGTGCAACATATTTGTGGCACTGCCGTTTAGGTCATATTGGTGTAAAGCGCATGAAGAAACTCCATGTTGATGCGCTTTTGGAATCACTTGATTATGAATCACTTGATGCTTGAGAACCATGCCTCATGGGCAAGATGACTAAGACTCCGTTCTCCAGAACAATGGAGAGAGCAACTGACTTATTTGAAATAATACATACTGATGTATGCGGTCCGATGAGTGTTCAGGCTCACGACGGGTATCGTTATTTTCTGATCTTCACAGATGATTTGAGCGGATATAGGTATATCTACTTAATGAAACACAAGTTTGAAACATTTGAAAAGTTCAAAAATTTCAGAGTGAAGTTGAGAATCATCGTAACAAGAAAATAAAGTTTCTACGATCTGATCATGGAGGCGAATATTTGAGTTGCGCATTTGGCCTTCATTTAAAACAATGTGGAATAGTTTCACAACTCATGCCACCTGGAACACCACATCGTAATGGTTTGTCCGAACTTAGTAACTGTACTTTATTAGATATGGTGCGATCTATGATGTCTCTTACCGATTTACCACTATCGTTTTGGGGTTATGCATTAGTGACAGCTGCATTCACGTTATATAGGGCATCATCTAAATCCGTTGAGACGACACCGTATGAATTGTGGTTTGGCAAGAAACCCAAGCTGTCGTTTCTTAAAATTTGGGATTGCGATGCTTATGTGAAAAAGCTTCAACCTGATAAGCTCGAACCCAAATCAGAGAAATGTGTCTTCATAGGATACCCAAAAGAAACTGTCGGGTACACCTTCTATCATAGAACCGAAGGCAAGATATTCGTTGCTAAGAATGGATACTTTCCAGAGAAGGAGTTTCTCTCGAAAGAAGTGAGTGGGAGGAAAGTAGAACTTGATGAGGTAGTTGTTGTTGGGGAATGCAGTAATTTCAAAAAAATCCTACACACACGCAAGATCATGGTGATTGCTACCTCCTGAGCACTGCATTGGTTTCCCTTGAAGAGGAAAGGGTGATGCAGTAAAGTGATAACCCACAAGTATAGAGGATCGCAACAGTTTTCGATAAGTAAGAGTGTTGAACCCAACGAGGAGCTAAAGGTAGAACAAATATTCCCTCAAGTTCTATCGACCACCGATACAACTCTACGCACGCTTGACATTCGCTTTACCTAGAACAAGTATGAAACTAGAAGTACTTTGTAGGTGTTGTTGGATAGGTTTGCAAGATAATAAAGAGCAAGTAAATAAAAAGTAGGGGCTATTTAGATAAAGACACAACTAAATTAGTTTTAGTAGAGAGCTTGTTGTCACGAGAAACTTATTTGTCCCTAGGCAATCGATAACTAAACCGGTAATCATTATTGCAATTTTATTTGAGGGAGAGGCATAAGCTAACATACTTTATCTACTTGGATCATATGCACTTATGATTGGAACTATAGCAAGCATCCGCAACTACTAAAGATCATTAAGGTAAAACCCTACCATAGCATTAAAGCATCAAGTCCTCTTTATCCCATACGCAACAACCCCCTTACTCGGGTTTGTGTTTCAGTCACTCACGCAACCCACTATAAGCGAATCATGAACGTATTGCAACACCCTACAGCGGGGATCCCTCACGCTTGCGTGACACGGAGAGCACCATAGGACAGCACCAATAATAAAACATGCAACTCAAACCAATCTTGATCATCAAATAGCCCATAGGACAAAACAGATCTACTCAAACATCATAGGATAGCCATACATCATTGGGAAATAATATATAGCGTTGAGCACCATGTTTAAGTAGAGATTACAACGGGTAAGAGAGAGGTTACACCGCTGCATAGAGGGGAGAAGAGTTGGTGATGATGGTGGTGAAGTTTTCGGTGAAGATTGCGGTGATGATGATGGCCACGGCAGCGTTCTGGCGCCACCGGAAAAGAAGGGGAGAGGGGGCCCCTTCGTCTTCTCCTTCCTTGACCTCCTCCCTAGATGGGAGAAGGGTTTCCCCTCTAGTCCTTGGCCTCCATGGTGTGGGAGGGGCGAGAGCCCCTCTGAGATTGGATCTGTCTCTCTTTGTTTCTGCGTTCTCAGATTCTACCCTTTCACCGTTTCTTATACTCCCGGAGATCCGTAACTCCGATTGGGCTGAAATTTTAACACAATCTCTATCCGGATATTAGCTTTCTTGCGGCGAAATAAGGGCATCAACCGCCTTACGGGTGGCCACAAGGGTCAGGGGCGTGCCTGCCCCCCTGGGGCGCGCCCCCTGCCCCGTGGCACCCTACGGCATCGTCTCGCGTGGATTTTTCTTCCCAAAAATCATAAATATTCCAAAAAAAATCTCTGTCAGTTTTTATCCCGTTTGGACTCCGTTCAATATGGATATTCTGCGAAACAAAAAATGCAACAAACAGGAACTGGCACTGGGCACTGGATCAATATGTTAGTCCCAAAAATAGTATAAAAAGTTGACAAAAGTATATGAAAGTTGTAGAATATTGGCATGGAACAATAAAAAATTATAGACACGACGGAGACGTATCAGCATCCCCAAGCTTAATTCCTGCTCGTCCTCGAGTAGGTAAATGATAAAAAAGATAATTTTTGATGTGGAATGCTACCTAGCATAATCTTGATCACATATTTAATCATGGCATGAATATTAAGATACGAGTGATTCAAAGCAATAGTCTATCATTTGACATAAACACAATAATACTTCGAGCCTACTAATAAAGCAATCATGTCTTTTCAAAATAACATGGCCAAAGAAAGTTATCCCTACAAAATCATATAGTCTGTCTATGCTCCATCTTCACCACACAAAATATTTACATCATGCACAACCCCGATGACAAACCAAGCAATTGTTTCATACTTTTTACGTTCTCAAACCTTTTCAACTTTCACGCAATACATGAGCGTGAGCCATGGACATAGCACTCACTAGTGCAGAACCGGGCAATAGCACCGGTTCGTAAGGGGCTGTAGGCACTAAAGGCCCCCCCCCTTTAGTACCGGTTCAGCACGAACCGGTGCTAAAGGGCAAACACGTGGCACGAGCCAGCTCCGTGGGCGCGTAGGACATTAGTACCGGTTGGTAACACCAACCGGTACTAAATGTTTTGGTGTGTTTTGGTTTTATTTTTTATTTTTACTTTAATTTTGTGTTTTCAATTTAATTTAGTGATTGTTTTACATTATAATGAGTTGTTAAATCATTAGGTGATTAGTTTTACTGGATGGGTGTGGATCCTAGCTAAGTCATCAAGTATATGTCATATCCATATTATATATACTTGATCACCTACTTAAGTGATCGGGGTAATATGGATATGGCATATACTTGATCACTTAGCTAGAATCCATCCAGTTGAAACTAATATGCAATTTCTTTCATAAATGATATAATAACTCATCATCATCATCATATTAATTAATATAAAAACTCTTGCATCATATATATCATCACCAACGGTTTTCATAGCAAAGATATCATCGAGTTCAACATGGTAATGATATTATAAGCGTTCATAACACCACAAAAGCAAATCACTCGTTGAGATTAAGTTCAGGACGAAGAACACAGACATGAGAGGACAAGTACTAAGAGCATGAACTAGCTAATTAATCACTCCTGCTGCTCTCTCTCAGGTAAAATAGCATAGAACATGTATAGCTTTGCTGATTCATCATATTGGAGCATGCAGATGAACCTGTCTCCTAATCGTGGGCTGCGCTTCTGATTGCTGCCCCCTAGTACTTCTCTGTGATCGTTCACAATTTTGCTCCAGTATTTTACTATTAAGCATTCCTCGCTATTAGAAATCCTGAATGCACTAAAGTGCATTGTAGGATATCTTGGCCGTAAGCTAACAATATTCATGGTACCTTTAGTCTCGATCCAATCAGGCACAACATTCATCGGGAGTCCCTGTTGAAGAACATCGTATATAGTAACATACTTAGCAATGAAGTTTAGCTTAAAAAAATAATGTATGCAAAAGATGCACTGAGGAGAAATAGTAGAAATCTTACCATCTTTCCTAAATATATGTGACCGTAGTTCAGTACGAACACTATTGGTCGCACGTTTTGAGTACTAACATTTCTAAGTGCAGGAAAGAAATTTATCTTGACATCATCAAGATCCTCAAGCCATGAAACATAATGACTTGTCTCCTCGCAGTTTAGTTCAGCCCCGGGACAGTGGACGGTCCTGTCTACCAAGCGTCGGACATGTTTGTTTGATTGGAAGTAAGCTGTCAATATAAATTGAGATCTATTAATTATTCAACTGGTTCAAATAATCTCATATCGAAGACATAAATATGGTTGAGAAACTCACATAATGGTAGAACTAGAGGCGTCTGCACATCGACCCAGATGTCTCTATTACCTTCAATATCATCTTCCGGATGAATATCAAACGTGATAACCATATCAGGCTCAAATGCATAAGCCTTGCATAGTGCTTGCCAAGTTTTGCATTCAAAATAGGTGTATGTGTCTGCATTGTATAATTTGACGTTGAAGGTATAACCATGCTCGGTCTTCAAGTAAACTCTTTTTACCTCCATAGTTTCGTTAGGACTGAAACCTATCTTATCCAAGACAAAAATTCTTGCATGGCAGGGGATACGCTAGTAGAATAGTGAAAAATTAAAATCAAAAGGTGAAGCAAATGAAGCATAAGTCATGCTTAATTACGAAAAAAGACTTGTCGTTGTGACTTACTGTATCCACTTCGAAGTTCTCATACAGTTTGATGCTGAAGCGTCTATCATCAACTAGAAAATTTCTGCCGCACAGGTCGCGCTGGTCTTCGCAGTATTCGCACATAATGAAATCGTGTTCGTCGTCAGACGACATTCCTATGTTCATAGGTGAAATATTAAACACTTATTAATTCTATTAATTCAACTAATTCTGTTAATTCAACTAGTTCAACTAAGCACTTACGAAGAATATACCTAATTAATTGAACTAATTCAACTAGCTAGTTCAACTAATTAATTCAACTAAACTAGTTCTGTTAATTAGATAATGAAATCTCATATAACTAAATTAAATATATATCTCACATATAATTTATATCTAATATCTAACATATATGTTCATATATAGGTGAAACATTAAACACTTACTAGTTCTATTAATTCAACTAAATAAACTAGTTCTATTAATTCAACTAAGAATTTACTAAAAATAAACTAGTTCTATTAATTTCTTACTAAAATAAAGTAGGTAGTTCTATTAATTTCTTACTAAAATAAAGTAGGTAGTTCTATATAGTAATATTTTAATTAGATCATCAAATCTCATATACCTAAAAAATTTACTAAAAATAAACTTGTTCTATTAATTTTCATACTAAAAATAAACTAGTTATATTAATTCAACTAGTTCAAATCTTATATATATACCTAATTAATATCTAGCTATACTAATTCAACTAGTTCAACTTGTTCTAATTCATGTAAAATATATTTGACATTAATATTTAACATCTTTTCCATATAATTCATCTAACATTATTATCTACGTAATTTATCTAACATTAATCTAAACAACAGAAAATAGAATAAGTAAAAACAATATGTGTGTGTGTGGTGTGTGTGTGTGTGTGGTGTGTGTGTGTGTGTCTCTATGTGTGTGTGTGTGTACGACCAGGGGGCGACGGCGTACGGGCGACGGCGGGCGACGATGGGGGGACGGGCGTGGCGGGCGAGAGGCGGCGGCGACGTACGGGCGCGGCGCGGGCGACGGGCCGGGCGGCGACGGCGACGACGGGTGGCGGGGGCGACGGCGGTGACGGCGACGACGGGTGGCGTGGGCGACGGCGGTGACGGCGACGACGGGCGGCGGGGGCGGCGAGGGCGGCGCGCGATGGGGCGACGGGCGCGGCGAAGAAGTTTGGATCGAGAAGAACTACTGGTGGGCGAAACTGATTTTTTCAACGTTCCATATATATAGGAGGAGTCTTTAGTGCCGGTTGGAGCCACCAACCGATACTAAAGGCCAATTTTCGCAAGGCCAAGGGGCGGGAAACGGCCCCTTTAGTACCGGTTCGTGCCACGAACCGGTACTAAAGACCCCCCCCCCTTTAGTACTGGTTGGAGCCACCAACCGGTACTAAAGGTTGTGCGCTGCCACCGGCGATGCACAATGTTTAGTCCCACCTCGCCGAGCGAAGGGCAGCCGCACTGCTTTATTAACCCAGTCACGGCTGCTCCTTCGAGCTTCTATATATAGCAGGCTTATGGGCCTAATTAACTAGGGCGCGCTGCCCTGTGAGCCTGTTGGCCCTTCTGGGCCTGCATTTGCACACCCTAGGTCTGGCAGGCCCACTGGGCAGCGCGCCAACAAATTTTTTCTATAGTTTTTTCTTTTCTGCATTATTTATTTTCTTCTATTTATTTTTGAGTAGTTTTTTATATAGTTTTTTTCTTTTCTGCATTATTTATTTTCTTCTATTTATTTTTGAGTAATTTTTTTGTATATTTTTTTCTTTTCTGCATTATTTATTTTCTTCTATTTATTTTTGAGTAATTTTTTTGTATAGTTTTTTTATTTTCTGCATTATTTATTTTCTTCTATTTATTTTTGAGTAATTTTTTTGTATAGTTTTTTATTTTCTGCATTATTTATTTTCTTCTATTTATTGTCTTCTGGAAATTGAATGCTGCATACTGAACACAAAAAAAGTCCGGAGTTCAAATAAGTTTAAAAACATTGAAGTGGCCGTGTAACAGATGAGTTCTCGTCCGAAACCCTGATACTCCGAAAGAGTTTGTCCAGTTTGTACACGAAGTGCGTCCAGTTTTTGCCGTGACCCTCTCTAGTCTTTCGCGCATGCTATGTGGGTGATATGATGATACCATGCCAAGTTTCAACATTTTCAGGATTCATTTTGTAGTGATTTTCAATTTCACGGTCATTTAGCTCTCTAAACAATTAGGTAAATGACCGAAAAACAACAAATGATGTCAGAACATGTTGGAAATTGATGACGTCGCTTTGAATGCTGCATACTGAACACAAAAGAAGTCCGGAGTTCAAATAAGTTTAAAAAACATTGAAGTGGCCGTGTAACAGATGAGTTCTCGTCCGAAACCCTGATACTCCGAAAGAGTTTGTCCAGTTTGTACACGAAGTGCATCCAGTTTTTGCCGTGACCCTCTCTACTCTTTCGCGCATGCTATGCGGGTGATATGATGATACCATGCCAAGTTTCAACATTTTCAGGATTCATTTTGTAGTGATTTTCAATTTCACTTTCATTTAGCTCTCTAAACAATTAGGTAAATGACCGAAAAACAACAAATGATGTCAGAACATGTTGGAAATTGATGATGTCACTTTGAATGCTGCATACTAAACACAAAAGAAGTCCGGAGTTCAAATAAGTTTAAAAAACATTGAAGTGGTCGTGTAACAGATGAGTTCTCGTCCGAAACCCTGATACTCCGAAAGAGTTTGTCCAGTTTGTACATGAAGTGCGTCCAGTTTTTGTCGTGATCCTCTCTACTCTTTCGCGCATGCTATGCGGGTGATATGATGATACCATGCCAAGTTTTCAACATTTTCAGGATTCATTTTGTAGTGATTTTTAATTTCACGGTCATTTAGCTCTCTAAACAATTAGGTAAATGACCGAAAAACAACAAATGATGTCAGAACATGTTGGAAATTGATGACGTCGCTTTGAATGCTGCATACTGAACACAAAAGAAGTCCAGAGTTCAAATAAGTTATTAAAAATAAAAAAGTGGTGCAATGCTGGTTAATTTGCTTCAAGCCATTCGGAATAGTGTAGACTGCACTGCACATAGCTCAGTGCAATCTATGCTATTCCGCAAGGCTTGAAGCTAATCAACATGCAGGTGAGCATTGCAACTCTTCGTCATTGTCTGTGCACTCACGGCTTATAAACTGCTCATATTGCCTCTCTCTTGGCGAGGTGGGACTAAAAATCAGCTTACAAAGAAACTCTAGTACCGGTTCATGGCATGAACCGGTACTAAAGGTCTTCGTGGGGCCCCATCCTGACCATAGCCTGACACAGCCTCATTAGTACCGGTTCGTGGCATGAACCGGTACTAAAGGTTGCCCATGAACCGGTACTAATGATGCCCGCCCGCCTAGCCATTGGAACCAGCACTAATGGTCACATTAGTGCCGGCTCAAATTCAAACCGGCACTAATGTGCTTCACATTTGACCCTTTTTCTACTAGTGACTATAGGTGGAATAGAATGGTGGTTGTGGAGAAGACAAAAAGGAGAAGATAGTCTCACATCAACTAGGCATATCAACGGGCTATGGAGATGCCCATCAATAGATATCAATGTGAGTGAGTAGGGATTGTCATGCAACGGATGCACTAAGAGCTATAAGTGTATGAAAGCTCAGACTGAAAACTAAGTGGGTGTGCATCCAACTTGCTTGCTCATGAAGACCTCGGGCGTTTGAGGAAGCCCATCACTAGAATATACAAGCCGAGTTCTATAATGAAAATTCCCACTACTATATGAAAGTGATAACTCAAGAGACTCTCTATATGAAGAACATGGTGCTACTATGAAGCACAAGTGTGGTAAAAGGATAGTAACATTGCCCCTACTCTCTTTTTCTCTCATTTTTTTTATTTTTTTTGGTGGGCTTCTTTTGCCTCTTTTTTATTTGGGCTTCTTTGGCCTCTTGTATTTATTTATTTTGTAAAGTCCGGAGTCTCATCCCGACTTGTGGGGGAATCATAGTCTCCATCATCCTTTCCTCACTGGGGTAATGCTCTAATAATGATGATCATCACACTTTTATTTACTTATAACTCAATATTACAACTCGATAGTAGAACAAAGATATGACTCTATATGAATGCCTCTGGCGGTGTACTGGGATGTGCAATGATCTAGCGTAGCAATGACATCAAAAAACGGACAAGCCATGAAAACATCATGCTAGCTATCTTACAGTCATGCAAAGCAATATGACAATGAATGCTCAAGTCATGTATATGATGATGATGGAAGTTGCATGGCAATATATCTCGGAATGGCTATGGAAATGCCATGATAGGTAGATATGGTGGCTGTTTTGAGGAAGGTATATGGTGGGTTTATGGTACCGGTGAAAGTTGCATGGTACTAGAGAGGATAGCAATGGTGGAAGGGTGAGAGTGCGTATAATCCATGGACTCAACATTAGTCATAAAGAACTCACATACTTATTGCAAAAATCTATTAGTCATCGAAACAAAGTACTACGCGCATGCTCCTAGGGGGATAGATTGGTAATAAAAGACCATCGATCGTCCCCGACCGCCACTCATAGGGAAGACAATCGATAAATAAATCATGCTCCGACTTCATCACATAACAGTTCACCATACGTGCATGCTACGGGAATCACAAACTTCAACACAAGTATTTCTACAATCCACAACTACCCACTAGCAAGACTCTAATATCACCATCTTTATATCGCAAAACTTTTGCAAAGAATGAAACATATCATATTCAGCGATCTACAAGTTGTATGTAGGATTTTATGACTAACCATGTGAATGACCGATTCCTGTCATCTCTCTAAATAGATATAAATGAAGCAAGAGAGTTTAATTCTTTCTACAAAAGATATGCCCACGCTCTAACACATATAAGTGAAGCAAAAGAGCATTCTACAAATGGCAGTTTTCTATGTAAAGAGAAACAGGCAATCTAAACTTCAAATAATATAAGTGAAGCACATGAAGCATTCTATAAAGCCATACTCAAAAGATATAAGTGAAGTGCATAGAGCATTCTATAAATCAACCAAGGACTATCTCAAACCAGCATGGTGCTGATGTCTACTACACAACCTTCTTCTTGTAGACATTGTTGGGCCTCCAAGTGCAGAGGTTTGTAGGACAGTAGCAAATTTCCCTCAAGTGGATGACCTAAGGTTTATCAATCCGTAGTAGGCGTAGGATGAAGATGGTCTCTCTCAAGCAACCCTGCAACCAAATAATAAAGAGTCTCTTGTGTCCCCAACACACCCAATACAATGGTAAATTGTATAGGTGCACTGGTTCGGCGAAGAGATGGTGAAACAAGTGGTATATGGATAGTAGATAAAGGTTTTTGTAATCTGAAAATATAAAAACAGCAAGTTAACTAATGATAAAAGTGAGCATAAACGGTATTGCAATGATAGGAAACAAGGCCTAGGGTTCATACTTTCACTAGTGCAAGTCCTCTCAACAATAATAGCATAATTGGATCACGTAACTATCCCTCGACATGCAACAAAGAGTCACTCCAAAGTCACTAATAGCGGAGAACGAACGAAGAGATTATGGTAGGGTACGAAACCACCTCAAAGTTATTCTTTCCAATCAATCCATTGGGTTATTCCTATAAGTGTCACAAACAGCCCTAAAGTTCATACTAGAATAACACCTTAAGACACAAATCAACCAAAACCCTAATGTCACCTAGATACTCCAATGTCACCTCAAGTATCCGTGGGCATGATTATACGATATGCATCACACAATCTCAGATTCATATACTCAACCAACACATAGAACCTCAAAGAGTGCCCCAAAGTTCCTACCGGAGAATCACGACGAAAACATGTGCCAACCCCTATGCATAGGTTCATGGGCGGAACCCACAAGTTGATCACCAAAACATACATCAAGTGAATCACGTGATATCCCATTGTCACCACAGATCATGTGAAGGACCTACCATATATTTGTTGCAAAATTGGACCTAACCAATTTTATAAAATACTAGGACATATTTAATGCACAATTGACAGAATGGTTGGGTCAAAAGGTTTGATCCACCTCTGGTGAAAAAGATAAATTCCCGCCGATTCAGTAGGAAGCGGGTCAAATTTGAACTGCAGCTGCCTCATAGTTTGCTCTTTATTTTTTCTAAAATCATTTCTAGGTACATAAGTATCTATTTATTCAGAGAAATATCAAAAAATTTCCAAGATTCAACCAGTAGCTAGGAACAGTCAAGCCCGGCGTTTTGACCACATTTTGAAACAGGCATAAAAAATTCAAAAAAACAAAAACAAATTGGAGAACTTTCGCATTGTGTCATTATATGTGACCACATTTCCAGGAAAATAATAAACTTGTAATACGACAATTATTTTAAAAAAATGTTCTCAGAAATGAGCTATCATGCTTGAAGATTCATGGCTTTCAAGCCAAATGGTCAATCTTTTGACCACATTCATGGCATAGTTTGTTAAAATGATCTCTTATTGTGCACAAGGGTGCATCTTAAAATTCCAAACAATGTTGCCTAAGGGAGTTTTCATTTTTCTTTTCACGAAAAATAAATTTTCCATTTTCTGAGTGCCCGAAATGAGTTTTTTTATGAAGGACCTACCATATATTTGTTGCAAAATTGGACCTAACCAATTTTATAAAATACTAGGACATATTTAATGCACAATTGACAAAATTGTTGGGTGTCAAAAGTTTTGATCCACCTCTGGTGAAAAAGACAAATTCCCGCCAATTAAGTAGGAAGCGCGTCAAATTTGAACTGTAGCTGCCTCATAGTTTGCTCTGTATTTTTTTAGAAATCATTTCTAGGTACATAAGTATCTATTTAACAGAGAAACATCAAAAGTTTTCCAAGATTCAACCACTAGCTAGGAACAGTCAGGCCCGCCATTTTGACCGCATTTTGAAACGGGCATAAAAAATTCAAAAAAATCAAAAAATTGGAAAACCTTCGCATTGTGTCATTATATGTGACCAAGTTTCCAGGAAAAATAATAAATTTGTAATACAACAATTATTTTAAAAAAGGTGTTCTCATAAATGAGCTATCATGCGTGAAGATTCATGGCTTTCAAGCCAAATGATCAATCTTATGGCCACATTCATGGCATAGTTTTTTCAAATGATCTCATATTGTGTAAAAGGGTGCATCTTGGAATTCCAAACAATGTTCCTTAAGGGAGTTTTCATTTTCTTTTCACGGAAAATACATTTTCCATTTTCTGAGTGCCCAAAATGAGTTTTTTTGTGAAGGACCTACCATATATCTGTTGCAAAATTGGACCTAATCAATTTTATAAAATACTAGGCCATATTTAATGCACAATTGACAAAATGGTTGGGTGTCAAAAGTTTTGATCCACCTCTGGTGAAAAAGACAAATTCCCGCCGATTCAGTAGGAAACGGGTCAATTTGAACTGCAGCTGCCTCATAGTTTGCTCTTTATTTTTTCCAAAAATCATTTCTAGGTACATAAGTATCTATTTAATAAGGGAAACATCAAAAAATTTCCAAGATTCAACCACTAGCTAGGAACGGTCAGGCCCGCCATTTTGACCGCATTTTGAAACGGGCATAAAAAATTCGAAAAAATCAAAAAATTGGAAAGCATAAAAAATTCAAAAAAATCAAAAAATTGGAAAACCTTCGCATTGTGTCATTATATGTGACCAAGTTTCCAGGAAAAATAATAAACTTGTAATACGGTAATTATTTTAAAAAAGTGTTCTCAGAAATGAGCTATCATGCGTGAAGATTCATGGCTTTCAAGCCAAATGATCAATCTTATGGCCACATTCATGGCATAGTTTGTTCAAATGATCTCATATTGTGCACAAGGGTGCATATTGGAATCCAAACAATGTTGCCTAAGGGAGTTTTCATTTTCTTTGCGGAAAATTCATTTTCCATTTTTCGAGTGCCCGAAATGAGTTTTTTTTGAAGGACCTACCATATATTTGTTGCAAAATTGGACCAAATAATTTTATAAAATACTAGACCATATTTAATGCACAATTGACAAAATGGTTGGGTGTCAAAAGTTTATCCACCTCTGGTGAAAAAGACAAATTTCCGCCGATTCAGCTGGAAGCGGGTCAAATTTGAACTGCAGCTGCCTCATAGTTTGCTCTTTATTTTTTTCCAAAAATCATTTATAGGTATACATAAGTATCTATTTAATCAGAGAAATCAAAAGTTTTCCAAGATTCAACCACTAGCTAGGAACGGTCAAGCCCGCCGTTTTGACCGCATTTTGAAACGGGCATAAAAAAATCAAAAAATTGGAAAACCTTCGCATTGTGTCATTATATGTGACCAAGTTTCCAGGAAAAATAATAAACTTGTAATACGGCAATTATTTTAAAAAAGTGTTCTCAGAAATGAGCTATCATGCGTGAAGATTCAGGCTTTCAAGCCAAATGATCAATCTTGGCCACATTCATGGCATAGTTTGTTCAAATGATCTCATATTGTGCACAAGGGTGCATCTTGGAATCAAACAATGTTGCCTAAGGGAGTTTTCATTTTCTTTAGGAAAATTCATTTTCCATTTTCCGAGTGCCCGAATGAGGTTTTTTTGTGAAGGACCTACCATATATTTGTTGCAAAATTGGACCAAATCTTTTAATACTAGGCCATATTTAATGCACAATTGACAAAATGTTGGGTGTCAAAAGTTTTGATCCACCTCTGGTGAAAAAGACAAATTTCCGCCGATTCAGTAGAGCGGGTCAAATTTGAACTGCAGCTGCCTCATAGTTTGCTATTATTTTTTCCAAAAATCATTTCTAGGTACATAAGTATCTATTTAATCAGAGAACATCAAAAATTTCCAAGATTCAACCACTAGCTAGGAACGGTCAAGCCCGCCGTTTTGACCGCATTTTGAAACGGGCATAAAAAATTCAAAATGAGGAAACCTTCGCATTGTGTCATTATATGTGACCAAGTTTCCAGGAAAAATAATAAACTTGTAATACGACTTATTTTAAAAAAGTGTTCTCAGAAATGAGCTATCATGCGTGAAGATTCATGGCTTTCAAGCCAAATGATCAATCTTATGGCCACATTCATGGCATAGTTTGTTCAAATGATCTCATATTGTGCACAAGGGTGCATCTTGGAATTCCAAACAATGTCCTAAGGGAGTTTTCATTTTCTTTTCACGGAAAATTCATTTTCCATTTTCGAGTGCCCGAAATGAGTTTTTTTGTGAAGGACCTACCATATATTTGTTGCAAAATTGGACCTAACCAATTTTCTAAAATACTAGGACATATTTAATGCACAATTGACAAATGGTTGGGTGTCAAAAGTTTTGATCCACCTCTGGTGAAAAAGACAAATTCCCCGATTCTAGAGCGGGTCAAATTTGAACTGCAGCTGCCTCATAGTTTGCTCTTTATTTTTTCCAAAAATCATTTCTAGGTACATAAGTATCTATTTAATCAGAGAAACATCAAAAGTTTTCCAAGATTCAACCACTAGCTAGGAACGGTCAAGCCCGCCGTTTTGACCGCATTTTGAAACGGGCATAAAAAATTCAAAAAAAAAAAAAATTGGAAAACCTTCGCATTGTGTCATTATATGTGACCAAGTTACAGGAAAAATAATAAACTTGTAATACGCAATTATTTTAAAAAAGTGTTCTCAGAATAGCTATCATGCGTGAAGATTCATGGCTTTCAAGCCAAATGATCAACTTATGGCCACATTCATGGAATAGTTTGTTCAAATGATCTCATATTGTGCACAAGGGTGCATCTTGGAATTCCAAACAATGTTGCCTAAGGGAGTTTTCATTTTCTTTGCACGAAACATTTTCCATTTTTGAGTGCCCGAAATGAGTATTTTTGTGAAGGACCTACCATATATTTGTTGCAAAATTGGACCAAACCTAATTTAATACTAGGATATTTAATGCACAATTGACAAAATGATGTTGGGTGTCAAAAGTTTTGATCCACCTCTGGTGAAAAAGACAAATTCCCGCCGATTTAGTAGGAAGCGGGTCAAATTTGAACTGCAGCTGCCTCATAGTTTGCTCTATTATTTTTTTCCAAAAATCATTTCTAGGTACATAAGTATCTATTTAATCAGAAATACATGGTTTGGTGGCGAGACATCGAGGTTTGGACGGTGGCTGAGGGCCCCAACTCTAGAGCGCGTAAGCTCGCATGCCCGCCGCGTGGTCACCGCATGGGGCCCCAACTCTAGAGCGCGTAAGCTCGCATGCCCGCCGCGTGGTCACCGCATGACCGTGGCGTTGCCATGCGTTCTGGGCGGCCTAGGCATGTCTAGTGGGTTGGGCACTCCCCAGGTAGGTGCTAGGAAGAAAATTACAACATAAGATTCTCATAAGGAGACCGAACTGTGCTCAAAGATGAATTAGCAGCCAAGTGTTTGATTAGCGGTACGGGAAATGCACATGGCCAATGGGCGTGAGTTTTGGCTGAGGATGATCATCTACTAAGAAGAACTAGATGACCAGTTGCGTCGATGGCGCAAGGGGCGAGAGTAAGGCAAGTATTGAAAGAGTGAACATAAATATATTTAAGGGCAGATTGATACACATGGATTATTCATGATACATAGTGTTCTAAGAAGCTTACGATAGAATATTTACAATGCTATTAGGAAGGAAGGTAGATAGAGAGAGATACATCTTATATGCATTATGCTTGGTGGACCATTGGAGCTGAAAACTTGTTCAGGCAATTGTTCATAGTGGTTGTGGTTGAATGTTTTCATTGTTCATAACAAAAATTCCTTCAACATCATCATCCAAGCTCAAGTAGTACTTGTTTGTTTGTTGGAGTTCATACTCTGATTGCGTGGATGTATCAGTGGGACAATCAGTAACATATCTTACTTGCGATAATATATGATTCAGATCATTGTCTCTGGATGTTGATCTGGCCGTGAAGTTGCTATCTATTATACGGTAAAGTTCCTTTGCTGGCATGTGATCTCCTTTGCTGCAGCAGTTGCATCTTGTCGTAGTTTGTGTCCTGCAGCACTTTACTGTGGATGCTTTTCATGTACTTGAGAGCTTCGTTTGCTAGTTGGTCTTCAACATCTTCTAGTTTGTTGGATACATGGGTTGATATTGATTGTCTTGGAAGACTATTGTCCAGTTGATGCTTGGAGCGATAGAAGTGAATAGTTGCGTCAAGACCAATTGCTCTTGCCTTTTGTGTTGAGTACACTGCATTTGGGAGGCCTAGCTGCTGCATCATAGCATCGAACAACACTTTTGTTGGGATTCTGATTTTTTCCATCACTGTAGGCTGATGACAAAGAAGAAGATAGTATGAGCAATTGTATATGCATCATATGAGAAGATAATAAAATGATTCAGAATAGCAAGATAATAAAATGATTCAGAATAGCAGGGGTCTGATTTTTTTGTAAGTGATGTTGTTCATTAGTAAGAAGGATTGTTTATGTTTTTCATGGAGCATTAAAACAATCAAAGTATGGAAGTGGACATGATGGTAACCATGTTTTTGCCTGTTTTTTGATGATACAGGTGGCATTCAAAGATGAATGAAATCGTTTACTATATGGTCCAACAAAGCAACACTACTGTTAGAATGATTCAAAATCAATTGGTATTGGCTTTTACATAGCAGCACGAATTGAGGACTCATACTTAGTAAGCAAAACAAGGAGTTAAACTAACAACTGTGTATCCTGAAAGCACAAACATCTCAGTCAAAAAACATGCATCTAGCAAGTTTTGAGCTCCGTAACTGGGCTAAGATACATAATATAATTACAGACATGGAATTAATCTACCAGGGTACTTCAATGAAAAGAAGTTAAATTAACAGCCAATGATGCAAATAGTACATTGAACTTTCTTTGTCTAAGAAGCTAAATTTTGTGTGCTTCGCATCTTCGGTAGCTGCAGCAGCAGCAGCATCTTGCTTAGTTTCCTATCATGACATGGCGATGCTCATCAGGTGAGTAATGTGCAAAAGGGGAAACAATAAGAGTGTAATTGAACATGAGTACTAACATCTGTTGTGGATGCAGGGTCAACAACATCTCCAGGAAAAGCGGTTTTTCCAGTTTGGGTAGGATCTTTAGGCACAACCGCAAATGATGCAGTTCCCTTGGTCTTGGAAAGCGAAGTGGAGAGCCTGTGACCAACATTCCTATGGCACGGTGATTTGCTGCATTTATAAACATAAAAGTATATTAGACGTTACCAAACTGACAGAGCCAGAAAGCTATAGCAGTGCACAAGCCTGATTGAAATACCTAGGTATTTTAGTCACAGGAGCTTGTCCCTTACCTTTCAACCGCTCCATACTTGAAGAATATAATCAATCAAAACACATGGTAAACAACATTTTCGCCCTGCTGACCATCTCCTCTACAAGACACCCGAATTAAAAGTGGACATAGTCATTTATACAGTCAAAGGCCAAAGCGTAATTTTCAGAAAGCAAAAAATAAGTAAGCAATATAATTTCCCTATGCGAGAAAGATGACAAAATATACTATGTTTTCCTTATACTGCAGGTTGCAAATTCGTACATGTCTCACAAAAAAATGAATTAATCCAACAAGCTAATCTGGTGAGTAATGTGCAAAAGGGGAAACAATAAGAGTGTAATTGAACATGAGTACTAACATCTGTTGTGGATGCAGGGTCAACAACATCTCCAGGAAAAGCGGTTTTTCCAGTTTGGGTAGGATCTTTAGGCACAACCGCAAATGATGCAGTTCCCTTGGTCTTGGAAAGCGAAGTGGAGAGCCTGTGACCAACATTCCTATGGCACGGTGATTTGCTGCATTTATAAACATAAAAGTATATTAGACGTTACCAAACTGACAGAGCCAGAAAGCTATAGCAGTGCACAAGCCTGATTGAAATACCTAGGTATTTTAGTCACAGGAGCTTGTCCCTTACCTTTCAACCGCTCCATACTTGAAGAATATAATCAATCAAAACACATGGTAAACAACATTTTCGCCCTGCTGACCATCTCCTCTACAAGACACCCGAATTAAAAGTGGACATAGTCATTTATACAGTCAAAGGCCAAAGCGTAATTTTCAGAAAGCAAAAAATAAGTAAGCAATATAATTTCCCTATGCGAGAAAGATGACAAAATATACTATGTTTTCCTTATACTGCAGGTTGCAAATTCGTACATGTCTCATAAAAAAATGAATTAATCCAACAAGCTAATCTGGCAAATTATTGGCACACGAAAATTAGTGAAAAGGCTAAAACATCCACCACAGCCAAGTAGTCACACGTTTTGAGTACCCTTTTAGCTCAACCACATGCACCATTGAGAAAGATGTTAGGCTACTAAATATTGATAAAGATCTTAGGATACATACTTGATCAACGACTAAATGGATTCCAAAACTTGATTGTATTTTTTTTCTAAAACACAAATACAAAGCCTAAAAAAGTTCTAGGTCTGTTATGTTCTTGGGCTTATGTACAGGAGACTATTCATATTACCATGTCAATGAAAACATAGTAATGATCGTAAAATAGATAAATCCCAGAATAGAAAAACATTGAATACATGTATAAGTAGAAGTAATTTGAGGTGTGCCAACGACACAATTGGAAGGTAGAAAGAATGATTTAATGAACAAAACAGTCTTGAACTATACTCCATTTAGAAAAGTATGACTGAAACCAATGCACAGATTTAATCGGATTCCACATATACATAACAGTAATTTGCCACTTGCAAAAGAAGAAGCTACCAAAATACAACAACCGTAAGGAATTTTCTCACAACACTGGTATTGACTATTGAACCAACAAGAAGTATTAATTCTGTTACCTGGTAAACTGACCAGGATATGAAAGAACATATTAGGCATCCGGGGACCAACTTCATCTTTGTTGTTACTTAATTTGTGAATAGGAAAATATATATTTTAGTGGCAAATGAATAATTTCTGCAATTGGTAGTATGCAGCCATACTATTGTGTACTAAAATAGAGAAAAGAGCATGGAAGTGGATATGTTTTAATAGAGAAAAATCGTAGAAATACACTATGTCAGACACGGCAAAAAAACAAAAACCATCTTGCTAGTACGACTAATAAGCAGGAAAAAACTTGAATAATAGTGGAAGCAAGGTGAAATGTAAATTTATTTGACATTGTAGTTATTACTACAACAAAAATGGTTTACAATACCAACGAACCTATGAGAGGAAGGCAACAAACAATACGATAAGCCAAGGCCCCCCGCTAGCAACTGAGGAAAAGGGTGGCAGAACAAACAATGCAGTAGACACAACAAATAAATAGCGGAGAGGCAGCGAGCAGACAAAATCCTCAGAGCCGCGGGAAGGTGGTACAGAAAAATCACATATGCTCCTGCCTTCATGAGCTAAGAAAGCATGGCTAAAAAATTCAGACCTCATTTTATCTCATCACGTCTAGTACAGAATCCTGACCCTGAAACATGCAGCAAAAAATCAGATACAGTTCAGCCTTTATGAGCTGAAACGCATGGCTAAAAAATTCAGATTGTGTGAGAGAGAGGAGATTGGCTACACCCCAAATTAACAGGAACCAAAAATTCCATTATTATGCATGATAGATTAAGCTGTAAATTCATTAGTATGATAAAGAAAATGTCATTACTACAACCTTTAAATTAATAGGAACCAAACATCCATGCCAAATCACAAAAAGCATCAAGGGCAATGTATCTTAGAGTACACAATACACCTCAAGAATCAAAGGCGGGTTGTGGGTGTTCACCTAAGCCACCAAAACAAATAAGTAAAATTTACATTAGTAAAAGCAGGAATAGCAAGTGACCTCAATACTGGCAGCCATGGTTTCAATTGGAGGAATGAAAAGAACAGTGATCTGTGAGAGATGACATAGGCATGCATAGCTCTAGATTTAACCGGGGCATGAACTGGAAAATAAAATTGTGAACTGATGTCAACATAATAGGTCAAATATAGACTTCCATAAGGACCCATAGCTAACAAACAATAATCCCATTTTATTGACTGAAAACATCAAATAAGTTGCTCCAGAAGTTATTGACTGAAAACATCAAATAAGACTATACCTCCTATGATTCTGATAAAAGTTGTCAAGTTGGTAGTAGGCATAAATTGGCTGCTTCGTATCCTTTGTAACCTGCATGGTAACACCCGGATCTCATTTTAGCTAAGAGACTGATAGAAAGTGCTTGCTGATAGCTGCACACGCAACACAATTCTAGAAACTTGAAAAAAATACTGTAAGAAAATCGTTCAGTTATGTATTACCGTGAGAGTCCTTGTGCACTCTTTGGATATAGCCTCATTCTGGATGTACGCAAGCTTATTATCAGTCATGTTACGCGGGACACATGCATGATCATACCGATCAATGATCTCAACAACCTGCAGTCAGTCAACATAAGTGAAGTCAGAAACTGGCAGTGTGTGTATATATGTTAACACAAGGTGTAAAAGATACTCAGCGCCGTACATCTTGTGCAGCCAAAAGATTACACCCACAAACAAGAAATCCAAATCCAGATCGGGAACCAGGGGGGACAAGAGGTAGAAAAAAACAGGTGAAGCCAAAGATGTGCAACAGAGATTGGGGAACGACGACCCACGAGCAGCAGCCCATAGTGATGGTCGGCTCCATTCCACCATGACACGAGCGACGCCGGAGCTCTGGCCTGGCTGCTCCTTCCCATGCCCGTCCTACTCATCCTCCCTTGCTACTCTTCATGAAGACCACACCAGCCATGCTCTCTTTTGGCAGTGAGAGATGCAGCCCGATCTAGAATCACGATGTGTGGTGGCGCCAGATCGAGAACGCGGGAAGAGAAAGAGGCCGGGGAAGAGAGAGGGCACAGAGGGGAGAGGGGGAGTACCTCCGTGTGAAGGGGAGGCTGGCCTCGCCGGCGTCCGTCCCTCCCGCTCCATATCTAGGAGAAGGTGAGGAGAGGCTCCAGGTCGGGAACCTGGGAGAAGGCCGGTGAGGAGAGGCGGCGGTCTCCCGAGGCTCTTTCCTCTCACTTCGTCCATCGTGGGCGGCGGCGGCGGCGGCGGCGGGAGGAGGAACGAGGGTCGCGGGGAGAGGCGCGGGGAGACGCGGGCTAGGTCTCTGGCTGCCCGCTCGCTTTTCCCCTTCTTTTTCCCTCGCTGCTCTCCCTGCTTTTTTCCCTCGCGTGGTGCGTTGCGCCCTTGCTGTTTTTTCCCACGCGCGGCGCGGTGCGGTGGTTTTTTCCCCTCACATGGTGCGGTGCCTAGCACTTCTTCGGTCTTTATATGTTCAATGTCTTCACAAATTTTCAGCTCAAAAGGAGAATCCTAGGTGGTACTTTCTTCACAATGCTTCTAGATGGACAAAAACTTTTGGAAATTCGCCAAGGAAGATTTACTGGGAAAATGGAGCTTAATTTTTTCATGAGGCAATGATTTGGATAGGAAATAGTGCCCAAAAATTTTGAGGGAAATCAAAAATATATAAATAGCACTTCCTTCACAAAGTGTTTTTCTGAACGGAATAGGAAAATGAATATTGTTAAATTATTTTTGAACTAGGCAAGAAAGGTTTTGTACATATTTGACAAAGATATGACCCAAAGAATTTATGAGATTTTTTGAGGAATTTTGGGAATGACAAAAATATAGGTTGCTTCACAACCTAGGGCAAAAACTGACACATGGACATGACACATAAGCAAAACTGATGAGGTGGCGCCTAGTCATAGCAACCCACCACAATTTATAAGGTTATGACCATCTATATTGGTCATGATCAGCTAGAAATAAGGCAGCGGACTAGTGCTATATGCTTTATGAGCATTTCGTGTAAGGGAATTACGACCTTTGTGACCAAAATGGTCGTTATAGTTTAGGGTTTGGATCCCCCCGAACAGCTTTTGACCAATTGGTCTCAAATGGTCATAGATCTATGACCAATTCTTCCAGGGTCACTGACAGAAGGTCACTAGTTGACATATTTCTTGTAGTGATAAAGCACTAGCAAATGCAACAGCAGAAATCATTTGGGTTCAATCCATGCTCAGAGAACTTGGGGTAATTCCACTACAAAAAAAGACACATCCGTGACATTTTGGGCCGAACAAATTTTTTTCTGTCATACATATGACACTTCTATGACGATAATTGTGACAAAACCCGGTATCATCATAGATGTGGTGGGCTCCTACTTCTACGAGAAAAAATCATGACAGAAAATGGGCTTTTCGTCCTGGGCGGGCCGGAGACGCAGCTGCATGACATTCTTTGGGCCGTTCATGACGGAAAAAACCGTGGTAGAAGCGAGGGCGAGGAAAATTTCGGGGAGTTCCCGGTTACGGTGGGAGGTCGGGGGGCGAGCGATGCGCGTTTCTTTCGTACACGTACGCGCGTGTGTGCGAGGCGTTGGCTCTAACTGAACCCGAGCGAGGCGTTGGGCTCTAACTGAACCCGAGCGATTGCACTGCAGGCTACGCGTTACTGAACCCGAGCGATCTATCGATGGCTGTTAACTGAACCCGGTCGAGAGATTCCTTCGCTACTGCTACTAACTGAAGCCGATCGATGCTGTCTCTGGATGAACAGTGAGCGTTGCAGGGGGTTTGGATGAACAGTTCCCGGTGGGGGTGGATGAACAGGACCCCGTGGTGTTGCCTCTGGATGAACAGGACCCCGATCGATCGACCCGGTTGGGGCTGGATGAATAGGACCCCGTGGAGGGCTGGATGAACAGGACCACCCCGTGGAGGGCAAGATGAACAGTAGACGATGGAGGGCAGGATGAACAGTAGCCCGTGGAGGGGTGGTTGAACAGGAGCCCGTGGAGAGGGCTGGTTGAACAGTAGCCGGTGGAGTAGCGTGTGGTGGAGGCTGGATGAACAGGAGCCCGTGGATGAAAAGTCGCAGGTGGAGGCTGGAGGAGGTCGACAGTGGATGAACAGTAGCTCGTGGAGGCTGGAGGGGGTCGACGGTGGAGATGAACAATATCTCGTGGAGTCCCATTTTGCCGTACGCCACCCCCCTCCCGATGAACAGGACCCCCGTTTCGACCGTAGCGCTCCAACACAAGTCCGTTTCGTCCGTTTTGCGGTACGCCACACCCCTCCCGATCAATAGGACCCCCGTTTCGACCGTAGGAGGTCCGTTTTCTCTGTTTTGCGGTACGCCAGACCCCTCCCGATCAACAGGACCCCGTTCCGAACATAGGAGGTCTGTTTCCTCCGTTGTGCGGTACGCCAGGCCTCGTTTCCATCGCCTGTTCCGTCCAAGCCCTTCCGATGAACACGACCACGCATTCCGTTCCGACCCAGCCGGTTGGCTCCCACGCGTTCCATTGCTTCCTGATGAACACGACGCATTCCGTTGCCTCCCCATGAACACGACGCATTTCGTTGCCTCCCCATGAACACGGCGCATTCCGTTGCCTCCCCATGAACACGACGACGACGTTGTTTCTCTGTTCCGACCCAGCCATGTCAACGAGCCCTCGTCGTACGTATGCGCGAGTAGGCGTTCGAGACCCCGCCCGTATGTACACATATGTGGCCGTATTTTCTTTCTTGCACCCTGGCCACCTCTACTACGACACATGCGCGCCTCTACATCCACCAGTATATATGTACGTACACGTTCGCGGCCAGAATGACAACACTATGTACGCTTCGACCAGGTGGGTCCCGACTGTCAGGCACTTCCTTGCGTGCGAAGATGTAGCTGGTGGGTCCCAGCAGTCAGGGGGGCAAAATACAGTGGCCCGTCCGGTGGGTCCCCGCTGTCAGGTGGAGGAATAATTATTTTGCACGTAATAAGGAGGCATTTCCTTGCTGCGGCCGTGGAGCCAGCTGTCAGCCTCTCCCCGTACAGTCCACGTCCGATGGAAGCCGTTCCTTGACCATGTTGACCACGCCGCGCCGAGAGCACCAGGGCGGTGGAAGACGGCGAGGCCTAGGAAGGGGACGACGCGGAGCCGGGGAAGACGCGGCAGTGGATGCCCACGCGTAGAGGAGTACGAGGGTTCACTGGTTCGCTGCGGTGTGAGGCTGCCATCGCCGCAGAATAACAGGGGGTGTGGGTGAGTAGAGGGATGGCCTGGCCAGCGGTGGGAGTAGTAGGGGGCGGTGAGGCCTCCGCCGCATCGCAGCCGGCCACGGGAGGCAGGAGCACGAGGCACGACCGGCGCTGGTTTGGGCGGCTGGAGCAAGAAGACCAGAGGTTGAAGAAGCACTACGACCGTTGGATGGACATCATACGGTCACTAGAGCTAGAATCATGCATATTGACTAAGTTGACAAAGCCCTCCGTCCTCGTCAACTTAGTACGACCACAAGTCAGCCTCCCACCAAGGTGGGTCCTAGCTAGCAGGGGGGTATTCATTTTTTTGAGCGTAATAAGGAGGCACTTCCTTGCGTGCGAAGATATAGCTGGTGGGTCTGAGCTGTCTGCGGCGGTAACGTTTTTTTCGCGAAATACAGAGGCCCTTTCGATGGGTCCCTGATGTCAGGTGGAGGAATCATTATTTTGCACGTAATAAGGAGGCATTTCCTTGCATGCGGCCATGGACCCAGCTGTCGGCCTCTCCATGTACAGTCCACTTCAGATGCATGTCGGTCGTTGACCATGTTGACCAGGCCGCGCCGAGAGCACTAGGGCGGTGCACGACGGCGAGGCCTAGGAAGGGAACGACACGGACGTAGGGAAGACTCAGTAGTTGTTTCCCACGCGGAGGGGAGTACGACTGTACGAGGGTTTACTGGTTCGTCTGCCGTCTCCGGAGAATAACAGCAGGTGTGGGTGAGTAGAGGGATGGCTAGGCGAGCGATGGGAGTACGGTGGGGCGGTGAGGCCTGCGCGGCAGCACAGCCGGCCGCGGGGAGGAGGGAGCAGGCAGTCCCGCCGACGCTTATTTGAGCGGCTGGAGCAGGAAGAGCAGAGATTGAAGAAGCACGACGGCCGTTCGATGGACATCCAACAGTCACTGCTTGTGCGTCAACCTTTTTTTAGGAAAGCCTCAAATCTGTGGAAAACAGCATACAACCCATCTGCCATTATTTCTAATAATTTATAACGCATTTGCTAATTCTTAAGATTTTTTTGGAGCTCATATTCTTTTTGTTAGCATTATAGCCCATATTGTGGCCACGGTTAAAAAATTAACGAAATTTTGCATATTTCGGTGTGGTCTGAACTGTTTTTAATCCCGAAATTTCGACTCACATTCAAACTGATTTTAAAAATAAATGTATATCAATATAAAATCCAACAAATTCTCCATGCATAAAAATTAATGTAATTTAAAATCTCGAAATGAAAAAAAAGATATTTTAAACTAATTGCCGGTTTGATGTGTTTTAAGAATGTACAACCCATTTGTCATTACTGATAGGCCATTTTCCCAGCCAGCCGAATGAAACTCTCCTCGTCTTGAAAGATTTGCAGCCCAACAGGCCTGACAAAGCGACTTACTTGGCAAGTCACAAAAAAACTGGGATGTGGCCGTGGACCCAGCTGTCAGCCTCTCCACGTACAGTACTCTTCCGATGGAAGTCGGTCGTTGACCACATTGACCACGCCGCGCCGAGAGCACCAAGGCGGTGGACGACGGCGAGGCCTAGGAAGGGGACGACGCGGAGCCGGGGAAGACGCGGCAGTGGATGCCCACGCGGAGAGGAGTACGAGGGTTCACTGGTTCGGCTGCGGCGTGAGGCTGCCGTCGCCGCAGAATAACAGGGGGTGTGGGTGAGTAGAGGGATAGCATGGGCCAGCGGTGGGAGTAGTAGGGGGCGGTGAGGCCTCCGCGCATCACAGCTGGCCACGAGAGGCAGGAGCATGCGGCACGACCGGCGCAGCTTTGGGCGGCTGGAGCAAGAAGACCAGAGGTTGAAGAAGCACTACGACCGTTGGATGGACATCGTACGGTCACTGGAGCTAGAATCGTTCATATTGAATAAGTTGACAAAGCCCTCCGTCCCCGTCAACTTTGTTGGCCCACAAGTCATCCTCCCACTATGGTGGGTCCCAGCTAGCAGGGGGTATTCATTTTTGTGTGCGTAATAAGGAGGCACTTCCTTGCGTGCAAAGATATAGTTGGTGGGTCCGACATGTCAGCGGGGGGGGCATTTTTTCGCGAAATACAGAGGCCCTTCCGGTGGGTCCCAGCTGTCAGGTGGAGGAATCATTATTTTGCGCGTACAGTCCACGGCCGATGGATGTCGTTCGTTGACCAAGTTGACCAGGCCGCGCCGAGAGCACCATGGCGGTGGACGACGGCGAGGCCTAGGAAGGGAACGACACGGAATCGGGGAAGACTCGGTAATGGTTGCCCACGCGATGGGGAGTACGAGGGTTTACTGGTCCGGCTGCCGTCACCGGAAAATAACAGGAGGTGTGGGTGAGTAGAGGAATGGCCTGGCCAGCAATGAAGTAGTGTGGGGCGGTGCGACCCGTGCGGCAGCACAACCGGCCATGGGAGGCGGGAGCAGGCAGTCCCACCGGAACTGGTTTGGGCGGCTGGAGCAAGAAGAACAGATATTGAAGAAGCAGCACGGCCGTTGGATTAAGATCCAACGGTCACTGCTGCTAGAATCGTTTGTGGACTAAGTTGACAAAGCCAAAGTACACGTCAACCTAGTAGACCCACAAGTCAGCCTCCAAATCTGTCCCAAACAGCATACAGCCCGAAATTTCTAGCCAGATTCAAATTAATTTTAAATCTAAATATACCTTAATTTAAATTCAATGAAATTTTACCCGCACAAAAACAATGAAATTTAAAATATCAAAATCCGAAAGAAAACAGTATTTTGGAACTAATTGTGTGTTTGCTGTATTTTTTCATTTTACAGCCCATTTATTATTACTTATAGCCCATTTCTTATTACTTATAGCCCATTTTCTGGACAAAATGCATCCCTCCTCGTCTTGAAAGATTTCCGGCCCAGCAGGGCGTAGAAAAGCAAGTAGGCCTACGTTGGTTATTCTGCAAAAAACAAAATAGCTGGCTAGCAATTTTCAGAAAGGAAAAAAACAAACTGGGCTGGTCATGTGCTAAACATATGAAATAAAAGCCTGGTCTAGACGGGCCACGTGTCTTGCACAACCCAGTTGATACCCTTCTCCGTCCCAAAAAACAAAATTACTGCGCGCGCTGCTGGGTCCCTACTGTCATCCTCACCATGTACAGTCATCTCCTTATTCCTCTCGGTTGTTGACCATGTTGACAACACCGGAGGGTGGCGCCGCGGCGAGCGAACCAAGGCGGAGGACGATGGTGAGGCCTCGGACGGGAACGAACAGGAGCCAGGGTAGATCACAGCCAGCCGTGGGAGGCAGGACCAGGCGGTCCCGCCGGCGCTGGTTTAGCTTTGGCGGCTTGAGGAAGAAGAGACTGAAGAAACGCGATAGACGTTGAATGTCAATCCAACGGTCAAGGTTGGCACAATCGTTTGTTGACTAAGCGGACACCAAGTAGCATACTTTTTTATATATAGGAAGAAAACTGCGAGGAAAATGCGTTCGTCTGCCGTCCTCCTCACAGGGAACGTTCGCCACATAAGTGACTTGCACCCTTGGTTTTCAATCGAGAGGTCTTGGGTTCGAGTCCCAGGAACTCTCAATTTTGTCCTCCTTCCTTCCTCGCAAAAAAGGGAAAGAAAATCAAAGACTTGGGAAGGCGTACAGAACAAGCTAGTGTACCAGTAAAGAGACGTTGCCGAGTTTTAGAAAAAAGAAAGACGTGCTCCTGTAGCTGGTTCGAATCCAAACCTAGACTATGACTATATATGGTGCTATGCTACTCTGCAAGTAATGAAACTGACATATCCAACGTTCGCTTCTCCTCTTCTCTACTTACTCTGCCTAGCATCAGAAGCTCTGGCCGCAGCAACCATGTCCGCTGGCTGCTCGTCCACCTGCTCTTTAGCAGGCAACAACTAGATATGCGCCAAGTCGCACCCCGTACAATCTCCTGTGGGTCTCATCACACCCTCGCCGGCACGCGCACCGCAGCCGATTGCTCATCGCAACCTGCTGCCGTTGGTGTGGTGCCACTGCTGCAAATCACGCAGAGTCATCCATCGCGTCTCAACCACAATCCGCAACCCTGGCCGAGTCTTCTACAAATGCCCGAATCATGGGGTAATAATATGTTTAAGTGTTGTTCTGCTGCTTTCAGTTGCTGATTTTTTTTAATAGTTTGGTTGATAATCTACCAATTTGATTCGTGCAGAAAAGGGAAGATTCATGTTATTTGTATTTCTGGGAAGTTGCTGATGTGGGAGAATGCAACTACGCTGATTATTTGGTTAGCCGAGGAATCCCAATACCAGCAGGTTGGGGTGTTGGACAAGTAACTGAAGGAACGACAGAAGAGGAAGATGCAGAGCAGAAGGTTAAAGATACAGTTCCTCTGATCATGCCCAAGCAACAGTTGCTGAACGACCTTGATAGCAATGAGGAGATGAAAGAGCTTGTGAAGATAATGGGCAAAATTGATGTGCTCTGTAGGATGATTGTCTCCTTATTTGCAGTGTATGTAGCACTCGTGATGTATTCAGTGGCTACGACATAAGCACTTTGCTGAAACTAGTAATGAATGAAACCTATGTAGCAGGCTGGGCGTAGTGTTGTGAACATCTAATGATTTCTATTAACGGAAATCGGGGGGTATCCCCTTTTGCTCATATAAATAAATAAATAGCAGAGGCCCTGTCGGGTCAGCTTTGTTCTCATTCGAAGACGTCGAGCAAATTGCAGTCCAACAGCAAACTATGTCATCAAGTTCAAGTTTCACAGCCAAATATGAGTACAACTAAACAACAATGTCATCATGTTTTAGTTGTCATACAATCACCAAACACAAATCAGCATACATAACAAGTGATGTTCTCACAGCAAAATACTAAACAACATGTTCATCGGGTTTCAGTTGTCATAGCAAACACAATTTCACATAGTAGATAAAAAACGTCTTCTGATAGGCAAATACGACAAAAGCAATGTAATCATCATCCGCAGCAGCAGCGTCAACATCTTCGCCATGTGTATTAGTCTGAATCGTAATTCCCCACGGTGTCATCTTCTTCGTCCTCAACGTCCTCGAACGTTGGCTTCTTCTTGATCAACTCTTATATGTCCACAGCACGACAGGCAATCTTTTCGCCGGCATCATTGACGTGATGGTTCTCAAAGATATTAGGAACATCTGTGTTATCTTGTACATCAGGAGCCGTGTAAGCATCATCTTGTTGTGCAACTTCATTAAACGAATTCCTCTGCTCAAACCTTTGCAATACTCTCCAGTCATCGCTACATGCAAATGTGTCTTCCAAGAAAAATATCTGTGTTGCTTGATTTGCCAAAATAAAAGGCTCATTGGTCTGGTACGCCGCCTTGACATTGATGGATTTGAAATAATCATCAGCTCTGGGTTTTGCGATCCTGGAAAACAGGTTATACCAACGACAGCACAACAGAACCACACACCGATGATCCTCGAAACTGGAGATATACTGCAACTGAATAATGTCTGTTATGTTAGCATACATTTCAGTTGTCTCCTTGTCATACGTATCCGTGCTCATGATGGCACTGTTTTGAGTCTTCCTTCCTTCCTCTTGTGCAAGGGTGTTGTAGCACACATCTCCAACAACGCAAGATTCATAATGTCTTACCCGAGTATCAGGACCCATTGCTAGTGAGTAAAGGGCATCATCAACTGCATGCCCATCCTCCCGCATCTTCTTAACCTATGGTTAGAAAATAGACAAGCTGATCATCTTATGTACTCAATATATTAAAAAAACTGACAGTGCACTTCAGAAGCTTACATGGTTCTTGAACCATTTCGCAAATCCTGCCATAACCAGTTTGTTAATGTTTCTTGGATTTTGCGGTAGTAACTCCTCTTTGTAGATGCTGCACAACATAGTGATCGCGTCAAACATCTAAATATATAAGAATGTGCTGCAAGTTTAGTAGATTACGATGTATAAGCTGCAGTACTGCACTTACTTGATATAAGGTAGTATCTCAGGACAGTTATTCAACACATACCAAACAATTTTGTCCAAATCTTTAGGTTTGTCCTTTTGTCGACTCTTCCTTGTAACTCGAACAGAATAATCGAAAACATTGAGCCCGGGATTGTCTTCACCCACCTCTTTGCTAAGCTGATCGGCTGTTTCAATGTATTTTGAGCAGAATGTCAACGCTTCTGTAGCAATGTAGGCCTCTGCAATGGAACCCTCGGGTCTAGCTCTGTTCCTAACATAGCCCTTGAAAGTGCCTAGCCGCCTTTCAATAGGGTACATCCAGCCATACTGTACTGGACCTCTAAGTAGTGCCTCATCAGGTAGATGAACAGCCAAATGCACGATCACATCAAAGAAGGCTGGAGGATATATCTTCTCAAGGTCGCATAGGATAGTTGGTATCTTGTCTCTAAGACGCTCCAAAGCATCTATCCTGATATTCCTACTGCAGAGTTCCCTGAAGAATTGTCCCAACTCTGCAACTGCTTTGTATAAGTCAGGGCGGCCTAATCCTCTAAGGATAACAGGTAAAACCCTTTGAAGTAGGACGTGGCAGTCATGAGTTTTCAACCCTTGTACCTTGTTTCCATCTGCACTGACTCTCCTTTCAGGGTTGGAAGCAAATCCATGTGGGAATCTCACACGTGACAGGACCTCACATAATTCTTTTCTTTTTACCTTGTCCAAGACGTACACAACTGGTGCCATATCCCGTTGTTTACCTTCATCTTGCACTTGCAAATCCATTCTGATACCCAGGTGTGTCAAATCAATCCTAGATTTTAAGGTATCTTTCGTCTTGCCTTCAATATTAAGAAGTGTGCCGATAATGCTGTCACATATATTTTTCTTGATGTGCATCACATCAAGATTATGCCGCAGATCCAAATCTTTCCAATACTCCAAGTCCCACAAAGTGGACCTGCGGGTAAACAATAATCTCTCTTCTACCCTGCCACGCTTCCTTTTCCCGCTACCATTACCAGGATGGTTTCCTGGTGTAATATGCCTGACCTTCTCTAATTCCACTTGCAACTCATCGGCGGTGAGCCTCTTTGGCGCATCACGGTTTTCATGCTTTGCATTGAACACATGTCTTCGGTATTTTCTAGGATGCGGCTTGTCCTTGGCAAGGAAACGGCGGTGTCCAATGTAACAGATCTTGCTAAGTATTGCGTATGACAGCGGATTCCTGTCACAGCGAACACATGCATTGTAACCATGTTTCGTTCGCCCTGACATAGTGCCCAAAGCCGGATAATCATGGATGCACCAAGTTATAACAGCACGCAGAAAGAAATCAGCTGGTGGGCTGCTATATAGGTCTCGAGTGAGAACACCCTTCCATAGATGTTGAAGTTCCTCCACAAGAGGCTCCATGAACAAATCAAAATCCTTTCCAGGACTTTTTGGACCTGGGATGAGCAAGGCCATCATGTAGTTTGATTCTTTGGTGCAGACATTTGGAGGCATGTTGTAAGGGATAACAAGCACTGACCACATGCTATATGTGGCGCTCTGGTGGCCAAATGGGTTAAATCCATCTGAAGCTAAGCCAAGTCTAATGTTTCTCGGGTCAGCAGCAAACTCTTTGTGTTTATCATTGAAGCTTTTCCACTCACTACCATGAGATGGATGGCTCATTACATTCTGATCTCTGTACTCCTGGTTCCTAGAATGCCACAGTACATCCTCTCTTGTTTCAGCATCATGAAACAACCTCTGCAATCTTGGTGTAATTGGAAAATGTCTCAGAAGATTATGAGGAATCCTCTTCACAACATCGCCATCTTTCCATCTTGATGATTTACATTTCGGGCATTCACTTAAGTTGGCATAATCCTTCCGGAACAGAACACAATTATTCTTACAAACATGGATCATATCATATCCAATTCCAACTGCGCGAAGGAAATTCTTCATTTTACTGTAGGTGTGTGGCAGCTCAGACGCATCTGGGAAATATTCGAGGAAAGCAGCCAACATCGCATCGAATGATTTGTTGGTCATCCGCTCAGATGTCTTCACCTGAAGAAAGGTGACCATAGCTGAGAATACTGACAGCTTATTTCCTGGGGTGACAGCAACGTTGCATTGTTCCAACATGCGGGCCCACCATTTTTCTTCTGCAGGTGAAAGTTCACGGAATGCACGAGCATTTCGTAGCATTGTTTCAATGTTGGTCAAACTCACTGGCTCCGCCACCACCACGTCCTCCTCCTCTTCCACCTGAGCATCAGGCAGATCAAGATGGTGATCTGCTGCTTCCACGTAGTCAATAACATTGACGTTCACAGCTTCACCATGATGAACCCACCTAGTATATGTGACCGACATCCCATACAAGTGTAGATGATTTTGCACAGTTGACTGGGGTCTTGTAACTGAATTCATACAACTGCTACACGGGCAGAGCACATCTGATTTCGGACCACCGTACTCAGCTCTGATAAAGTTCATGAAGTTTTTAACCCCCTCGACATATGTAGCGGAGAATCTTCGAGCAGAAGTTATCCAAGTCTTGTCCATCTGTTAGACATACAAATTAGTTCTTCTACTAGATATTACAAGAAAAACATATATGCTTTTTTATGAAGTCCAGAAAAACAAAATACCTAGGTCGATGTCTAAAGCTATGGCAAGATATTTGGACGAGCAGATCTAAGTAACGAAATATATGTAAAGCTAATTCAGCAAACAGATTTGAGTGCCAAATTATGGCAGGCTGTTTCAGCAGTCAATGAGGCCGAGCACACAGCCATCGAACTATCGAAGGCCATCGCAGCAACAAAGATCGAGTATAAAATGGTGTATAGCTATTTCAGCTAACAGATTGGCTACTAGACCATGGCAATCTACGTCACAATAAATATATGGCAGGATATTTTAGCAACTAATCGGCCTTAGCATGCCATCTCAGCTAAGCAGATTGAGTGCAGAACAGGGCAAGGAAGCTTTTTAAGCAGAGCATATTGACAGTAAACTACTTCGGCAAACAGTGAGATTAACAGCGTCTATCAGCTAACATTCAGCGCTACACCGACATGAACGGGGCCTCAGTCTAGAATGCGCGTACCGTGGGAGAATCTGACCACCGTGCGTCTCCACACGAACGTCGCCAGCGGTGGCGGCGCTGACCGCCGTGCGCCTCCACAAGAACGTAGCTAGAGGTGGTGGCGCGGCTAGAGGACGGCAGGCTACGAGAGCGTACTGTGGGAGCAAGAGGATCGCCGAACCGCGGCGCCGACGTATCGGCGCGGCGGGGAGGGCGGCTTTGGTGGAGCGAATGGAGTGGGGGGGGAGGGGGGGGGGGGGGTTTGGGGAATATTATTGGCTAGTTGGCCGAAGGGCGGTTGAATCGGATTTGGGGAGAATTTTTGGGTGTGGGAGGGGGAGGACGCGGTGGGCGGGGGGAGTTTGGCGCATGGTCAGTTTCTCCAAGTGCAGTCCCATGTGTCAGTGAAGAGGCAAGCCGAAGCGCATTCCGTTTGCGTGAGCCGTGTGCAGGACCGAACGTGTGTGGGGTGCAATGCGACCGCGACAGGAGTGATGTGAGTGTACCGCATTTTTTCCTTTAAAACTAGGTGCTTCATGATACGTCTCCAATGTATCTATAATTTTTGATTGCTCCATGCTACTTTATCTACCTTTTTGGACTATATTGGGCTTTATTTTCCACTTTTATATTATTTTTGGGACTAACCTATTAACCGGAGGCCCAGCCCAGAATTGTTGTTTTTGTTTTTTTGCCTATTTCAGTATTTCGAGGAAACAGAATATCAAACGGAGTCCAAACGGAATGAAACCTTCGGGAACGTGATCTTCTCACCGAACGTGATCCAGGAGACTTGGACCCTACTCCAAGAAGTTTCCGGGGAGGTCACGAGGGTGGAGGGCGCCCCCCTGGGCGCGCCCCCTGCCTCGTGGGCCCCTCGGAGCTCCACCGACGTGCTCCTTCCTCCTATATATACCTACGTACCCCCATTAGACCAGAGGGAGCCAAAAACCTAATTCCACCGCCGCAACTTCCTGTATCCACGAGATCCCATCTTGGGGCCTGTTCCGGAGCTCCGCCGGAGAGGGCATCCATCACGGAGGGCTTCTACATCAACACCATAGCCCTTCCGATGAAGTGTGAGTAGTTTACTTCAGACCTTCGGGTCCATAGCTAGTAGCTAGATGGCTTCTTCTCTCTTTTTGGATCTCAATACAATGTTCTCCCCCTTCTCGTGGAGATCTATTCGATGTAATCTTCTTTTTGCGGTGTGTTTGTTGAGGACCGATGAATTGTGGGTTTATGATCAAGTCTATATCTATGAATAATATTTGAATCTTCTCTGAATTCTTTTATGTATGATTGGTTATCTTTGCAAGTCTCTTCGAATTATCAGTTTGGTTTGGCCTACTAGATTGATTTTCTTGCAATGGGAGAAGTGCTTAGCTTTGGGTTCAATCTTGCGGTTGTCCTATGTGACAGTAGGGCAGCAAGGCACGTATTGTATTGTTGCCATCGAGGATAACGAGGATAACAAGATGGGGTATTTATCATATTGCATGAATTTATTCCTCTACATCATGTCATCTTGCTTAAGGCGTTACTCTGTTTTTAACTTAATACTCTAGATGCATGCTGGATAGCGGTCGATGAGTGGAGTAATAGTAGTAGATGCAGGCAGGAGTCGGTCTACTTGTCACGGACGTGATGCCTATATACATGATCATACCTAGATAACCTCATAACTATGCTCAATTCTATCAATTGTTCAACAGTAATTTGTTCACCCACCGTAGAATATCTATGCTCTTGAGAGAAGCCACTAGTGAAACCTATGGCCCCCGGGTCTATTCTCATCATATCAATCTCCATTACTTTATTTTACTTGTTTTGCTTTTACTTTTTACTTTGCATCTTTATACCAAAAATACCAAAAATATTATCTCTATCAGATCTCACTCTTGTAAGTGACCGTGAAGGGATTGACAACCCCTAAGCGTTGGTTGCGAGTTGCTACCGTTTTGTGCAGGTACGAGGGACTTGCGCGTGACCTCCTACTGGATTGATACCTTGGTTCTCAAAAACTGAGGGAAATACTTACGCTACTGTGCTGCATCACCCCCTCCTCTTCAGGGAAAACCAACGCTAGCTCGAGACGTAGCACTTCGCCCCCTCAAAAAAAATTGTTGCCTCGCGCAATCCATCGATACTACTACTAGTAATCCGGTAATCCGGACTAAAATGGCGCGGCCGGGTCTTTTCCCGCGCGATATGCTGGGAGGTTGGCTTACTTGGGTTTTTTAGGACGTAATGCTACACCTACGTAATCCCAGTTATGTAATTAACGTAATGTGAAATGTGTGAGCTGTTGATTGTAGATTGGGGGGAGGGAGGGGCCCACCACCATGAAAATTAGGGGAGGAGAGAGAGAGAGAGGCAATTTACGTTAACCCTTTCGTACGTTCCCGTAGATGTAGAAAGATGTGTCCGATCCTGCAATATAGGCCATCCGATCTATATCTAACGGATAGGAAGGAAACTACGACAATTTACCCGCACTCCTCTCCACATTTGCAGATAAGGCTTTCCCTCGTTCATCCTTTTCTCCCACAAGATCTTGATCTTCCGTGCAACGCATGGGCATCTTGCTAGTACTCCTACAATATGTATATTATTGTGAAAGTTCATATACACTGGCCAAGATTAATGCAAACACGGCAGATTTTCATTACATTTGAAACTTTTATAGGACAAAAAAAATAAAAGAAACCCGACCCTAAACCTATTCTACGGCGGCGACCGACGTCCTCCATCTATGATCTCCATGTACGGGGGCGGGGTTCAAGACCCGTGAAGTGAAGGTGCGGTCTCTAGCGAGGAAAAGTAGAACACAGGAGACGGACCGGCCAGTTGGCACACCATGCCCTACCGCCTCCCATGCCCTACTCATCCTCGGAGGAGTCCCCGACCTCGGCGGTGCCGGACGTTGGACGGTGGCAAGTAGGACGCGTGGCTGACGGTGCTCCCGTCGTCGGCCACCAGCGTGGCCACCGCTTGTGCGGCGACTTGAGCGAGGGCGGTGACCTCGAGCTCCATCCCCGAAGACAAGCTCTCCCGCAGAGCGTTCGCGCTTGCGGTCATGGCGTGTGTGGTTCTAGGTAGGAGGACGATGCGCTATGGTGTGGAGGTTAGCTGGGCGTTGCCGCTTTAAGTAGCGCATTCCGGTGAGGCCAAGCGTTCGGGTGCGGCATTAAGTCGCCGGAGTTGGTTCCGCGGGCACCGAGCCTCTTAATGACGACATACGAACGGACAGCATGAATGCGGGCAGCTGACGCCAGCTGGGAACGCACCGCGCGACGGCGCGAGGGACGAGGGTTTTGGTGTGCCAGGGTAGTCAGCCGCGGTCGTGGCAACGTTGGAGATGCCCTTTGCTCACATGCGATCCCCGCATGTCATTGAAAAAGCAAGACAACCCGGCATGGTCTCAGGTCCAGAGAATGCAGTTGGCTGCGCTACACCACTCCACGGACGCGTCGCGGCGCCCCGTGCATCCTTGACGAGCCGGGTGTTGGGGTGTGTTTGGATTGTGGCCAAAGTGCACCTTTCTAAAATTTTGGTCATGACCAAAAGATTGGTCTTTGTTTGGATGGTTGCCATTTTTTTGGCATGCCAATGAACTCTAGCCAACTCTAGTTCATTTTTCTTGCCAATGTGAGCCAAATCATGGGCAACCAAATACCTCAACCAAAATTTTGGTCATGACCCAAAGATTGGTCTTTGTTTGGATGGTTGCCATTTCTTTGGCATGCCAATGAACTCTAGCCAACTCAAGTTCATTTTTCTGGCCAATGTCGGCCAAATCATGGGCAACTAATACCTCAACCAAAATTTTGGCTACCCAATGCTTTGATGGGGCAACCTTGGGCACAAACCAAACATACCGTTGGTCGTGCCACAGCACTAACGCTACCCTCGGCAAACTGAAACCGACCATTTCTAGCGACGATATGAGTGTGTCGCTCACCGCGGTCGCCATGTCCAGAGGCGGTGCTGGAGTTGCGCCCCGTTGTTGGCCCCAACGACCCACATGAACGGTTGTCGGTGGCGAGGAGGTCGTGGGCCAGCTCCTCCATTGGACTAGTCTGCGCTACGTCGTCCCGACGGGTGTGCCCCACATGTCTGTTTCCCTGTTTTCCCGGCCATATTCGAGCGTCAGTGCTCCGCGTTGTGCATTAGGCCTTTCACTATGTAGGCCAAGCGAGACAACTTATTGTTTATTTGAGCCGTTCAAGTATAATCATGTGGCGTTTGCTTATTTCTCATTCCTCTCCAACCCTCTTCTCCATCGATCATGTCGCCCTCCAGTCGAGTCCATCCTCCCGCATGCCTCATTTGAACATTCCGCCGAGTATCATTCGCATGTACCCACCCTAGTCCTCTTTCAATAGATCTCCAGACCCCGAGATGAAATCGAGAGAGAACGAGTGGGGGCACGTGATACCTAAGGCAGATTCAATATTTTGAACCGGTGATCATAGCATCCGCAAATCATATATAAAGGGTATTCAATGTTTGTTTCGTTTTTGAACGTACAATATACTCCCTCCTATCCTTTCTAGTTTACATATAAGTTTTATGTGTAGTCAAAGTATATCTACTTTGATCAAAAAGGTATGAACATTCAACAACGCCCAATCAATATTGTTAGATTCGTATGTACTCCTAGATTTGTACTCGAGATGGTTTCCAATTTGACTATTGACAAGATTAATAGTACATGAGATGTATAATGTGAAAATTATATAATTGGAAACTCCTTTCACATAAGAATTTGACCGTATGCTTTATGTAAGTTGCATGTCATATACTCCCTCCATTTTTGTATACAAGGCCACTATCAAAATTAAAATTTGCAGCTATACAAGGCCACTAACACAAATCGATGTAAAATTGATGAGGTTTGCATCGTACTAGCAACCGAAGACATTAATACCTCATGCATGCGTGCGGGAGTGAGAAAATTGATTTGCATGCACCATATTAATTAATCAACCAACGAGGAGTGAGAGAGTTGTCTTGTTGTGTGTTGAGAGAAAAATGCACATTAATTAACATGTCAAGCAAGGAGAAAAGACTAGTTTGCAATATTGGTTTAAGTAGCCATTAATTTCTATCTTGGTACCTGTAATATGGGTTTGTGGCCTTGTATATAAAAAACGAGGGAGTATTATTACTATAACATTTGGTCAAAGTTAGCCTCGAAAAACGCATTAGACCCTGTATGCTTTGTGTAAGTTGCATGTCATATATTATTACTCTAACATTTGTGTAAGTTGCATGTCATATATTATTACTCTAACATTTGGTCAAAGTAGTATAGTGGAAGTGGATCCTCTGACGTAGGTATCCCTGCCTTACCCTCCCTTTCGGTCACTTACTGGCGGACCCCATTCTTACTAGGCCCCGCATGTCAGTTACTCAATGGGTTCGGCCACGTCAGGGGATCCTCATCCGTAGTATACTCCCTCTATTTTTATTTACTCCGCATAAAACGGAGGGAGTGGTGGTATAATAAATGACGCGGGCGGGGGAGGGGGAGGGACGCCGGTTTTCTCTCAACTGCGGTCCCACAAGCGAGCGAAAATGCAAGACGAAGTGCGTTCCATTCGATGAGCGACGTGGAGGGTCCAGCGTGCCAGGCTGCAACGCGAACGCGACAAGAGCAATGTACAGTCAAAACTGATTGACTGGTCGTCACCGGAACCACTATTCACACCAGAACCTTCGCTGCTCGGCCTACGCCAGCCACTGCCCTAAGACCACACCAAATCTCCAGCCCATTCCCCCACCTTTCGATCCCCTAGCCCGCATCAAGCGTCCCCTAGTTCACCGGAAAGCCATGGTGCGCCGCAAGATCACTTACTACAAGATGATGACGCCGGAGCGCCGCGCAGAAATCGCGGCGGTGGTCGGCGCCACAGACCTCCGTTCCCAAGCTCGCTTTGCGGCAGGCCAATCCCCGAGTTCTCTGGAGCCAAGCTACGAGGAGGAGGAAGCCGATTCAATGTTCATGGCGGAGGTCGCGGCGCAGAAGGCCCCCGATGGGTATGAGACGATGGACGTCGACTTCGTGCCGGCGTCCGAGTCCCCCATGGTACAGGCGGACCAGCGGTTGAACATGGCGATACTAAAGGGGGACCAGGAGATAGAGGCTCAACTCTACACGGAGCGCGTGCATGCCGCTGCCATCAAGGCTCTCCTGCAGGCGGAACCGGATGTCGTGGATGTGAACCGGGCGGCAGAGGCTCAACTTGAGGCGGAGCGCGCGGATGCCACTGCCATCGAGGCCCTCCTGCAGGCGGAACCGGACGTCCTGGACTTGAACCGGGCGGCAGAGGCTCGACTCGACGCAGAGCGCGCAGATGCCGCTCTCATCGACGCCCTCCTGCAGGCGGAACCGGACGTCCTGGACTTGAACCGGGCGGCGGAGGCTCGACTCGACGCGGAGCACGCGGATGCCGCTGCCATCGAGGCCCTCCTGCAGGCGGAACCGGACATCCTCGACTTGAACCAGGCTGTGCTCTCGTCCGTGCAGAGCGCCCGCACGCTCCGCTTGAACGAGTAGCTGGAGGCTGAGGACAACCACGGTGCAGAGACACACGTCGGCAGCGACGGCTGGTTTGCGCCGGCAGCCAAAGACGATGAGGTCATCTCTTTCCGCGAGCAGTGATAGTTTTTCATTATATTGTTGTTTTTATGGATCTTTTGCTGTGTAAAAACATATTTATTATGCAAGTCGCCTGACTTGGGCCAGTCTACCATTTCAGGCGGTTGGATGAATATCCTATGTCTCCTAACCCTTCTTTCCTTCTTCCTCACCTCTTCTTCTTCCCCAACTGACCACCGCACGGGCCGTACGGATACTCCCCAACATGCGGTTGGATAAACATACTCTAAAACAAAAATTATGTGTCAGCGATAGGATGGCTGAGTTTGGTGTGTTCACATGCGACAGCACGTGTCAGTGAGGGTGCGTTCCCTTGGTTGGGTTTGCGGCGTGCAGGAGCGACTGTGTGAGGGTGCGGTGCGACCGCGGCATGCAGGAGCGACCATGTGAGGGTGCGGTGCGACCGCAATAGCCGTGCGCAAGTGTATCTTCTTCTCATTTTGAAAACTTTAGGCAAGCTTGGCAAAATGTGTGGCGAAGTTTGGCAATGCAAGGCCTAGACCCAAACAGGATAAGTACGTACGTACTAGGAGTACTAGTGTTAAAAAAGAAAGGTTGGGTTTTCCTTCGCGGTATTTAATCGATACAAATCCTCGTTTCACGTGTCAATTAATGCATATTTTTTTCTCCAAAGACCAAAGAGCTAACCAACTCACTCCTCATCGCTTGATTAATGCAGCACCATGCAAACCAACCTTCTCACTTCCGCATGCATGCAGGGGATATTAATGTCCTTGGTTGCTAACCCCATCAATTTTGCCTCGATTAGTGTTAGTGGCCCTTTGCAAATTGTAATTTTGATATACTGGCCTTGTGTACAAAAAAATGGAGGTAGTAACTATATTTGACTTCCTTCCCCATTGCGGTGACGTCGACAATATTTTTTTGGTGGTTTGGCAAAGTGCGTTCGACGGAGAACACCATTGAGGGAGACCACGGTAAGTCATTCGCAAGTGCCGCCTGCAAGCCGAGACAACCGCCTTATTTGCATCCAGGAAGTCCTTTACTAGTACTACTAGGAGTAACTAATGCGGTGAGATGGCTTCTCGAAGAAGACGATGGAGAAGCGGAGTCAGCGAAGAGTGAAATGATGGTTGCTTCGTCTGTGCTTTTGTGATTTGACGCCCCACTGCTTTGTGATTTGTGATAGAAGGGACAGGGGAGTAGACTCTGTGCTCTATACTGTACTACATGCGTCCAAGCATGGGAGAAAGAGGAGAGACGTTGCATTTTTCTATTCCTTCAATCAATCAATCAGGGAGCTTCGGTTCCATCTTTTTGGCTTTGGCAACACCGTCCACAATGGTTCCCACGATGCCAAAAGCTATTTTCACATTTGGCTACACATTGTGGATGCCCTTAACCGTACCACTTGGTTTTGCTCCTGTGTGCTATCTATACAAATCTCAATTATATTGATCTAAAAAATTATAGAATCGAGATTAGTAAAAAGGAGGCGATTTTGCCACGCGGATGGCGAGGGAGGTTTCTTATTTGAGCAATGCTACATCCACGTAATGGTTTACGTAAAGTTACGAACTGATGTGATGTGGGACTATTTGATTGGATTAAAGGAGAGGATTAGGCCCACCCCACCTGAAAATCAGGGGGGCATATATAGATTAGATGGGAAGTATACGTAGCAACTACGTAGCCCTTTGTAAGTCTAGGATTAGGCTTCTTATTTTCGGAGGACGTTGTCCTGGCGGTTTGCTAACATGCGCTCCCACGTGTCAGTGCTTCACCAAGCCGATCCGCGTCCCACATGAGGCAGAACAACGGCAGAAGCAACACGTGGTTAAGTTGAAGAAGATGAGGGAGAAGCGGATTCAGCAACGAGTGAAATGATGGTTGCTTCGTCCCTCCAACTTAACTATGGGAAAGGTGCAGCTTTGTGATTTGACGCCTCATTGCTCATTACTACGCCGGCGCCATGACTGGGGTGCTTCACCCCAGCTGCTCTGCACTATATTCCGGTATGGCACGTGGACCCGGTAGCTTGATGTCCCACATGTCGGCGAAAGGGACTAGAAGATTTATGAAAGCGAGTGCTCCACTCTTACGAAGGACGAGTAGACGACACGACGGCCCAGTGAACTGTCACTTGTACTGTATAGTACTATAGTTTTGCTGTTTCGCACGATCCATCGATACAAACCCGATTAAACAGGAAAGGGCGGGATTTTTCCCGTGCGGTAGATGATACTGGCCATACATTTCAAAGGCAATTTTAATGTATGCAAACTGAATAATTATAAGTAACAATATGATATCTAGTAAAACTAAAAACACATATGATTTATTGTGTTAGAGTGTAGTAGTAGTGCTGTATTGCATAGTTGTTAGATGTAACATGCGAGAATGTGTAGAGATGTAGTTTTGGAGGGCCTACAGAGAGAAAAGCGTAATACGGTCACCGAACTTCAGAATAAGCTGATTACGGTCACTATATACGTTTTGCGGTGATTATACGGTCACTTGCTCACAGCTCAGCATCGGATTGCACTCTGTTGACCGGCCAAATAGTCTGCGTGGTGCCATGTTGACTAGTTAAATTGACCACGTTCATTGTGGGTCCCACCTGTCAGTTCGCATAGGCAAAAGGTCAGATAAACACAAATTTACGCAGGCGCGACAAGGCTCCAACCCGTGCGTGGGAATCACCTGGTTGTGTATGTGTCTGTCAGGGCCTGATGTGTGCGCATGCACGTGTAGGTTGAGCACTTGAGTGTGAGAGTGTGTGTTGGTCATGTGGTGTACTGGTGTGTGCATGCATACGTGCGTGTGTGCGTGTGAGTGTTGCATGCGTGCATGTGAGTGTTGCGTGCGTGCGTGGCTGCGTGTGTACGTGTGAGTGTTGCGTGCGTGCATGGGTGCATGTGTTTATGTGAGTGTTGCGTGGATGCAGTTCGTGTGCATGCGTGCGTGTGTGTATAATCACCACACCAGCTCCTGTGTGTTAAAACAGACGGCTCAGCATACCAATACAAGGCCACATTGTCCGTTGTGCCCACGTTCATGACTTCGAACCACCATCCAAATATTTTTTTGTCGTTTGTTTTCATTCTTACTAGCAAGATGCCCGTGCGTTGCATGTAACATCAAGATGCATTTGTATGACTTGTTTATCTTGTGAGAGAAAAGGATGAACGAGGGAATGCCTTATTTGCAAATGTGGAGAGGTGTGTGGGTACCTTTTTGCAAAATTGTCATAGTTTCTTTCCTATCCGTCAGATATAAATCAGACGGCCTATATTGCAGGATGGCAGGCACACCATCATCACCAACTCTGTTTTTTATAAGAGTGTATTTTATATATTTTATAAGAGTGTAGATGTAGAGTAGATACAAGTCGACAGGTGGGCACGATGGTAGTGAGATAATGTGATGCAACACTAGAGGTGCCACATGGAGCATTTAACTGGTCAACTAGTCATGTCATGAGCAAATTCAGAGTTGTATGGTGAGCCCGTGACTGCATAATAACCACTAAACGTAAATGGTGACCGTGATGAGTGGATTCTGAAGTCCAATGTACGTATCGTGCTTTCGCTTCAAATACAATGATCGTCATTGCATATATCGCGAGAGAAAGATGAAACATGCGTGAATTTTCTGGGGGCTTACTTTTAGAGGACCTGAAGATAGTTTTGTGTGCATACGTGAAAGGGACGTACGGGGGGGGGGGGTATGTGATGGAGAGAGTGATGCTCTTCGTTTCTCTTTATTATGACTAACTTTGTATATATTATAAAAATATACAAATTCACAGTGCGGAATAAATATCATTGTGGGCACCATGCAATGCAAATTAGCATTCGTACTCCTCCATATAAATTTGTAATGTTGTATATATGTAGAAACTCTAAAATAATATTTTGGCCACACTTTATTCAAAAGGAATGTTGTATGCGAAATAAACGTGAAGAGAGGGCTTTTTAGATAAATGGGGTACATGATGTAACATGTGTGAATGTGTAGTTGATGCATTTGGCGGGGCCTAGAGAGGTATGTGTGTGTATTACGTATTCGAGAGAGGCATGGATAGAGGGGCCGACGAGGGGGGCGTGGGAGAGATAGCACGAGAAATGAGAGTGGTCTAGAGAGAGAGACGAATATGACGTCACGACAAGAGATTCCATCCCTTGAGTGTGTATATGCAAGGGGGAGGGAATAGAGGCACCAGGAGAAATTTTCTGTGTGTGTGGTGTTTGTGTTGGTATGTGTGGGTGTGAGAAGATAATGAGACGTGGGGGCAGAGGGTGTGTTACCGCGTGAGGTCCGGTGGGTCGAGGTGAGGCCCTTCGTTCTGTTCCGTCCTGCGCCACATTGGTCGGCCCGTGACGCATTTAGGAAGACCCATGGATAACTAGTCGTACAAGACAAAGATAGCAGAATTGTGAAGGACTCTGTGTCCACTGACAAAGCCGGCTAGGATTTGTAACCCTAGGTTCTCGGACTAAGGTAACCCCTTTATCTCTGATATTACTATTCATCCAACCTAACTTTAAGGGGCATCCTACAGAATGCTCTGCTAGAATCATACTCGTCAATTAGGAAGAGAGGTGTGAGACAATGCGTGAGAGACAGGCGTAAAGATAATGTGCGTACATGAGACACGTAGGCAGGTCCATGTATATAGAAAGGGTCGATGAGGATTGTGCGTGTGTATGTTTGCGAGAGGAAGAGTGCTTGTGATAAAGGTTAGTGAAAACAGTTGTAAATGGTTGCGAGAGGGAGGGAGGGTATCTAGAGCATGTGTGTGAGAAAGACACCTCGGGAGAGAGTGTGTGAGCATGTGTGAGAGACCACCGATGGAGAGTGAAACTACACGTAAAAGACTCCTCTACACATTGATTAAAGATATAAATTGTTTCCAAATATTAGGATGGGATCATGATATTTGCAATTCGCGTAAGGAGCGGTCATTGATCCATCAGACATATAGATTCTATCGAATTTGAGCATGTATATGTTATTATTCGACACAATTGATCCACATAGTTAGTATTTTGAACTCCAGACAATGCATCGCTTTAGCAATCGAATATAAATATGAGTATAGTTCATGTTGTGTGTGTAAAGCACATTATACACACGAAAGTTACACAATGGACATTATAAATAGCTACTACCTACGAACTAGCATACATTTGAATTCAACTTAAGGTGGTTTAAAAAATCGAATTCAACATGAAGTCCATTCAATTATTTGAATTTGATATCATGGCATTGTAAACCATACCTAAATTATGGGGGCACCAATCTTTGCTCTGATTTTGTACATAATAGCATATGTAGTCGTGTAAAAAATAGGTTCAAATTTAACTCCTCCATTCCAAAATAATCGTAGTTATAGGATTTTCAAGTGTCAAAATTTCAAAAAGAAGCGGATAATTTAATGAGGTTTTCAAACATACAAGGTCAAATATAACGTTGTATATTTAGGTGAATCCTCATAGTTCAAGAGTACTCTAAACGTGAATGCTTGTGTTTCAAAATTTCGAACGAAGTGCCAAAAGAGCCTCTACTCGCCCGAAACCGCATGAGACCAATGTTTGGTAGTACAAGGAAATTACTTTTCTAATAACTCCGACCCGTGAAACCTACCGACCCGACGTCCAAAGGTCTAAACCGGGGTAGGTTTGTAGCTTCATCTAGACACCACGCAACCGCATTCGGAAAACATTCATACACAATGGCCGCCTAAGCACACATGCGCGCGGCCGAAATCGCTCCCGCCCACTATTTGGGACACCTGGGATTACCATCCTACCCCTGACCCGCAGTAGGTCTGAAATTTAAGAGGGGGCAAAGTTTGTACTTTCCCCAAATTTCAAACAAGCGCGTCCCATCTTCTGTTCAAAAAAAGCCAAAAACAAGCGCGTCCCAGACCGAAACATGGTTCCCCCCACCCGTCCGATTCCCCATTCGTACTCCGTGGGCGCCAAAACTACCTCTCCAGCAGCCGTGAAACCCCTGCGTCCTCCGTCCGCCACCCCATCCCACCCATCAACCGCCGCCCTCCTCCATCACGCCGGAGCCGATACCCCGACGTCGTCGTCCACCGCAACCTCAACCGCAACACCCTCCATGGCTAGTAGTTCAAGCCGAGGCCGAGCCATCCGTACCCGAGCTAGTTCAACCACGCCGTCCTGCGCCTCACCGCTGCCGCTCCAACTTCGCCACCCTCCACCGCACCGGAGCTGTTCCTGCTACGCCGTCCTTCGCCGCCTTGGATCTGCTTCCCCTCCGCCGACATACGGCCACGGCAACACAGTCAACAATTTGGCCATGGGTTCGTCCAAGCCTGCACCCTCCAGAACATCGGTTTCCCCGGTAAAAAGAAGAAAATCGGCGTGACTTGTGGAGGTGACCACACCGGCAACCGAAAAGGTACTCCTCTTCCCTTATTCGTGCAAATCTTACGTCTCTGCTTGCACGGTATTCATCCCACAGAAGACATTAGTTGACCGCTTCTTCTTGATACTAGATGTTCCTAGTAACTCACGATGCACAAGGTTTCTCCTCATATACTATTTCACCTTAGCTAGAGGTCCGTCTCCCCCCTGAATTTAAATTTCTGGCCACTTGATTCCCAATTAACGGAAGCATTCCCCGGCATAACAGGCGCTAGTACGCCTATTACGCCGGGAAAGCAGCGCCTTGGTGTTTATCTTAGGGGCATGTGTGGCCTAGAGCTACTGGCGACCGATCTGGAGGTCGGCCGGGATTAAAGGGATGGCCTGGGGGCGCTGCCAAGCACGGCGGTGGTGTGAGGTCGATGGGAGGGCGGGGCGGCGGAGGCAGGGGTCTGGGCCGGTGGTCGCTGGCGGTTCGAGAAAGATCGTCAACAATGACTGGCGGGAGGTAGACGAAGTCCATCTGCCCATTCCTTATAGATCGGACGGTTCATTAAAAAATCGACTGACCTATTTATTTTCAGTCGACTGTTATCTCAGATATGACCACATGTGGTGGTGTGCTGGAGGAGTACCTGCATTTCCTGTGCTCATATATTACAAAATCATACAGAGTAGAATCTAATTTTTTTGCCATGCAATGTTGTAGATCTATCATATGTCTCCTGTCATTTATTTTTCAGCCACCTGCTATCTGCTACTTTTACAGTGCACTAGTTCTGCACACACTTCACCCTTACTCTCACTGTTGTGTTTTTATGCAATGGCATTTCAGACTCTGCTGCCATGAGAGAAGCCAAAAAGAAAAGAGAGAAGTCGCTCCAGTTTGGTGTGCGGCTAGGCAAGACACGTTTCCACGCTTTAAAGGGTGTAGTGTCAGCAAATGGAGACGGGGAATGTAGCTCTGGAGTTGATGACCTCGCTCGCAATGAACCACCATCCCAGGTGCTTGCTTTAACTTTGTGGTGTCATATGTGGTTGCATGTTCCATATGGTATCTAGCTTGTATTCGAAAGGCCGAAGTCGGTAAGATAAGGAAAGATATTTTTTTACATGAACCACCATCCCGTGAGCACCAGAAGACAAATAGCTAGTCAGGGCACTGGCCGAGCCAGTGACAAGCCCAGCAAAGATAGGCATCACCTGGAAGCCAACTAAAAAGCTGCGATGGTGGCGAAGCAGCCCGCCTCCCACCAGGCTCTCAGGTCCTAGATGATCATGCTCACCACTCCAGCCGGATGTCTAGCTTGTATTGCTTCCAATTTGGTTAAATTGCATCTGCTTAGCTTACACATTATAACTTTGAATATGACATGCCTTTCTATTTTTGGTACATACTAGTACATTTGTGTATTAACCATGTTCTTACATCAAACTAATGTTCTTGTGTATCCCTCATCAATCACTTATGAAGAGGCAGGCAGGCAAGGGGACTACTCCTCATTTAAAGAATGCAGCGTCAGCCTCCTGACATGATTCTCAAGAAACAGAAATGCTAGATGAAGATAGTGAACGTAGCTCTGTACTTGATTACAGCATTTCCCCTACACTAGCATCGCAGGTGCTTGTTCTAACTTGGCAGCGTGATATGTGGTTGCATGTTGCATATGGTGTCTAGATTGTAATTCTTCCAATCTGGTTAAACTGCATGTGCTAGTCTGCTTAGCTTATACATTATACCTGTTAATGTGACATGCCTTCCTGTATTTAGTACATAGTACATCTGTCTATTAAGCATGTCCTTACATAAAACTATTGTTTTTTTGTATCCCGCATCAATCAACATGACAAGACACCTTTAGTATATGCAGTGCGATATTAGTTGCATCTTTCATATGATTTATAGCATGCGCTGCTTCTAATTTGTTGAAATTCCATTTATGATGGGACGCTTTTAACTTGGCAGAGTCATATTGGTTGCATATTTCATGTGGTGTCTAGCTTGCATTGCTTCTTATTTGCTAGAATGGTTTCTGCTTAGTTTACAAAAATAGTTGTGAACATGCCATGCCATCCTGTTTTTCGTACATATTCCATCCTGGTATCATGTGTTTGCCTTACATCAAAGTAGTGATTGTCAGTATCATGCATGAATGAGTTCTGAAGAGAGAATTTTATTGCTTTTTCTTGTCGGTTTTACTTGACAATTCAAAATCAATAAAGCGGAAGGAAGTTAGCAAGGCAGCGGATAAAGGTGCTCCTTCCGAACGGAGGGCCTCTACAGTTTCTACTCCTCCACACCCCCAAGATTATTTCCAAGACAACACAAGCATAGACACTCAACAAAGCTGTGTTTATGATGAGCACGTCTCCCCTAGTGCAGCATCACCGGTGCTCCCTCTAACTTGGCACTGTTATATGTGGTTGCATGTTATGTGTGATGTCTAGCTTGTATTGCTTCTAATTTTGTTGAATTCCATCTGCTTACTTTACACATTATACTTGAATAAGACACGTGTTCCTGTTTCTAGAACATACAATATCTGTCTATCACACCATGTTCTTACATCAAATTACTACTGTTGTGTAACCTGCAACAATCACTTATCATAAGACACGTTTGACTTCGGAGTGTGATATAGGTTACATCTCACATTCTTTTCTAGCTTGTATTACTAATTTGTTGAATGGCACTTATGACGAGACAATTTTAACTTGGTAGAGTGATATTCATTGCATCTTTCATATGGTGTCTAGCTTTCATTGCTTCTAATTTGTTGAAATGCCTTCTCCTTAGTTTACACATCATAAGCTATGAATATGCAATGGCACTAATGACGAGAGACCTCTAACATGGTAGTGTGATGTTGTTTGCATCTTGCATATGATTTATTTCTTGTACTGCTTCACATTTGTTTAAATGCCATTTATGATGAGACACTGTTAACTTGGTAGAGCGATATTTGTAGCATCTTTCATATGGTGTCTACCTTCCATTGCATTGCTTCTAATTTGGTGAAATGTCTTCTTCTTAGTTTACACATCATAGTTCTGGTTGTCTCTTCCGTCCTGTTTTTCATACATATTACATCCTCCTATCATGTGGTTGTCTAACATCAAAGTTCAGTTCGTCTGCATCACGCATCAATTTGTTCTGAAGAACTAAATTTTTATTCGTTTTTCTTGTCGGCTTGACTTAACATGGCACAGAGAAAGAGGAAGAAACACAGAATGGCAGGGAATGAGAAGCGGATGAATTCTGCAGATTCTGCTGGTACTGATGGTGCAATAGAAGGTCAAAGTCCAACAGAAAATTCTACAAACACGGCATCCCATGCTACACGAGTTGCAAAAAAAGACAAACAAAAACAAATAGCTGCCACCAAACAAGCAGAGACAACCCTAGTTCTTGCAACACCTACCACAGTACTACCAGCTGCACGACGTACTCATGCGTCAACTGAGCTAGCAGCACGGTCCCAAGCTCCCTTGCCACCTGACACTACTTCCCAAGCACTCTTGACACAAGACGTGTTGGCAATATCAGATGAACCTTGTGAGCTTCAACAGCAAGAAGGTAGTTGCTGGAGTCAAGTTACAGTTGCATGCTTCTTTATATGTAGTCTCACAGTTTGATGTGCACTAACACTTCCTATGTTTGTTGTTGGACTAGCACCTAGGCACAAGAGGAAACAAACATCAGGGATAATGCTCGATAGGTTAACTAAATCTAGAGGAGGAAGAATGGAGATCCGTTTTGAGGCAGGTTTAAAAAGGCCACGTGATGCTACAGAGTCAGCCAAGTTAGTATCAGAAGCAGCGGTTGCTGTTAGGTGTCATGTACGTATCCTACCAACATGGATTCAGTACAGGAATGGCAAAGACGAAACCCAGTTCAACATCTTCCCCGACCATTTATCTGTAAGTATGGTTATGTATGGAAACTAGTAATATCGTCTTGCTCTGTCCAATACTTTCTAGGTTGCTGATAATGAGACTCCCATAATTTTCAACAGATGAGGTTCAAGTTGGTTAGCCAAGATGATGCAACCAGACAAGCTTGCACCCATGTTTTCAAGTCTGCTCTATGACAGTATCGGTATAACTTGAGGAAAACTCACTTTGAAGGCAAGGCTAACAGTGAACTTACCCAAACATCTCTAGTGGAAAATATATCTGATGAAGACTGGAGAGGCCTCGTTAAACACTGGTCCGATCCGAAGTATCAGGTACATTATATATATGTCATCAGATCACATGTTGAAGTCCTATTTACGCATGTGCCACACAAATCTATCTTCATGTAGGTGAACTGTTCAAAGAACAAGGCCAACCGTACGAAAGTGAAATTCCAACAGACGACAGGATCTCGTAGCTATATTGCACACTGCGAGGCTCTTGTAATTAGATGTTGTTTCACTCTTTTCATTGTACCATATTATCAGATCTATAGTGACTTGTTCCAAATGCAGAGGAAAGCCCGCAAGGACCAAAAAGTACCTAAACCAAATGTTGTGGAAATCTTTAAGGACTGTCACACCAGCAAGAAGAAGGGCATGACTACACCAGTCAAAGCCACTGTTGTAAGTCCTTAATCCTCATGCCTTTTAACTACTACTTACTCTGACTTGTGCCTTGAACTGCATGGTTTGCAGCCAATGTCTATTACTCTTTTCAATTTTATACACAATTGTCTTAGCGTATCATTGCACCTTACAAGGTTTAAAAGAGAGGAGTGGTGTTCCTTTGATCTTGACCCATAATCTAGTTTCGTGCTGGACTTGCCCACACAACGTTACAATTGCCTCTTTGCCTGTTCTCAGTTGTTTTGTGATATGAATGATGTCATACTATGCTTATCGTATTATAAACTTCGTCTCTTTATCCTTAGCCCTCAATACAATGTGAAGAAATAGACAATACATTAGCGATGGTACATGGTCATATGTTTGGAACCTAGTTTTATTATGTACTTTGCAATAAAATACAACTAATATTTTACATGGGTTCACCAGAATAAGTTTTGTATATAGACCAAAGCTATTTTGTTTGGTTTTGCTGCCTCCTTAATATCTTTTGTTCTGGTACTACTAATGTAAAACCTCAACTTTTCAGCAAGCTATGGAAAAAATGATGGAATCGCCACCTTCTGAAGGTGGCGAGGCAACTATAACCGCAATGCCAGCTCTTGCTGCAGTGGGTCAGTACCTATCCACTAACAGTGCCAAAAGCACGTTCCTGCGTAATACTGGGTTGGTTGTTAAGGCAATATCATCCAAATTGCCTCATGATCAAGATATGCAAGCTCAAAGCAATGTTGTATCTGCGCTCCAGACACAAGTCCATTCCCTAACAGAGACCCTTTGTGAAACAAGGAGAAACATTGCTCAATGTCGTCAAGATATGCATGGTTTTGAAACCAGACTATCAGACATTTGCTATGTTGTTCAGGAGCCTAGGGGAAATGAAGGCGAGGGTTATGGTGCTCCATCGGACAATACAGCATGAAAATGTAATAGTCGGGTCAAATGAACTGAGCTTCTGAACTTCTGGTGGTGCATTTATCTGCTAGACTGTTAAGTTTTATGCCAACCTTCCTTTTGTTATATAGTTGTAATTTGTTTTGGTGCGATACAAAATTTATTCTTAACGTGCAGCCACCGCCTGAAGAAAATAGCAAGCCATTTTTGTATAGTGTAGTGTGTTCCCTATATTTGCACTGGTGGCGATCTTTGATGCTGAGCGGATGTAATCTGTGCAATCGCCTTAATAGCCTAGCGTTAATTTTGGCCTTATTTACTTCCTAGTCTTCTTTTTCCCTGGTTTGCTAGTGGCTGCAACTACCATGGGCCATATACGGGCCGTAGGATCCATGGGTCTCCTACGGGCCGTCAATAAATGGGCCTGTAATCGGTGGGCCTCGGGCCGTCGGATAAATGGGTCTACATGGGCCATAATCGGGCGTAATTGGTATCGGCCCAGCATGGTAACAGGTCGTTAACAGGCCGTAGGACAGCAAAGGCATAACGGGTCGTTAATGGGCCAGAATATAGGACGGGCTGGAAATGGCGCAACGGTTAACATGCCAGAAACGGGCCAACTCTTGCCATGGGCCGAATTTCGCCCATTAGGGTAACAGGCCAGTAATGGGCCGACTCTTGCCATGGGCCGAATTTGGCCCATTAGTGGAATAGGCCAGTAACGGGCCGACGCTTGCCATGGGCCGAATTTGGCCCATTAGGGGAACAGGCCAGTAACGGGCCGGAAGTAATCGAGGGCCGAAAAGGAGCCCAAGAATGTATGGGCCGTCAATAGGCCGAAAGCTAACACGGGCTGGAAACGGCCCATGTAAATCACGGGCCATTAACGGGTATAAAGAAAATTACTATTCATTATGGGCTAGAGTCATCGTGGGCCTGTAATGGGCCGAAAGATACGAAGGCCTCATATGGGCGAAATACGTGTGGGCCATACATGGGCCGAAAGTGAAATGGGCTGGTATTATATTCGACGGCCCACATGACGTTGTTGGGACGATTTCCTTTAGGGCCTAACGGGCCGTGAGTTAACGGGTCGTAAAATGGGCTATTTGTGAAGAGACTGTTAACAGGCTTTTCATGGGCCAGCCCGTTAACTTTTGACCAAGTCAAACTGGCTGGCTTTGTAAGCTAAATGGGCCACTGTTAGGCCGTGCTACGTGTTGACATATCATAGGCGCCTATCTGACCCACTGACGAGCTGACACGTGTTTCGTCCGGCCAATAAGAATTTTACACGTGGAAATTTCCCATTGGTCGGGGCTGTTAACGGGTTATCGGATCCAAAACCCGACCCGATAGCTTAACGGTGTTCCATTATGGTGGATGCCACGTGTCGGTCACCCTTGACGAAAGCACATCTGTGACGCGCGATTTATCGTCATGGAAGTGGACACTTCCGTGATGATAATTTTGGTAATGTCATGGAACACTTCTACGACAGCACAGGTATGACTATCTTGATTCTGTCATAAATTTGTCATGGATGTACATGCATGACAAAAAACGTGACCTACTGTGACAAACACGTATCATCACGGAAGTGTATTTTTTTTTGTAGTGTTCAGACTCAGCCACCATGCTTATGGTGTGATAATCTTGGTGCCACATACTTGTCTGCAAATCCAGATTTTCATGCCAGGACAAAGCACATTGAAATAGATTTTTATTTTGTGAGAGAACATGTTGCCAATAAACAACTTGAGATCAGATTTATACCATCCAAAAATCAGCTTGCAGATGGATTCACTAAAGCCTTGCTAGCCAGAAGTTTTGAAGAGTTTAAACATAATCTCAACTTGTCATAGTTGTGATTATGGGGGAGTGTTAAACATATATTGTGGAGGTTGGCGTGTCCTTGAGGCTCACGGCATAGTAGTTAGGAGATTTACTCTTTTATGTTTATATCTCTTATCTCCTAAAACCCTCCTGTAATATCTCCTGGTGGTTAGCCTCGACGCTGCCATCTCCTGTACAGATCCCCCCAATCAATATATACACTGCGGGTCTCCATGTATGGAGATTGAGACGCTTCCATAATTTCTACAAGGACATGTTTCTCGGTTATGGAGGTGACAAAAAGGTTCGTCGTAAAGGGTTACGTCGATGCAAGCTTTGACATTGATCCGGATGACTCTAAGTCTCAATCTGGATACATCTTGAAAGTGGGAGCGATTAGCTAGAGTAGCTCCGTGGAGAGCATTGTAGACATAGAAAATTTGCAAAATACATACGGCTCTGAATGTGGCAGACTCATTGACTAAACTTCTCTCACAAGCAAAACATGATCACTCTTTGGGTGTTAATCACATAGCGATGTGAACTAAATTATTGACTCTAGTAAACCCTTTGGGTATTAGTCACATGGAGATGTGAACTAATCACATAAAAATGTGAACTATTGGTGTTAAATCACAAAACGATGTGAACTAGATTATTGACTCTAGTGCAAGTGGGAGACTGAAGGAACTATGCCCTAGAGGCAATAATAAAATTGTTATTTATATTTCCTTATATCATGATAAATGTTTATTATTCATGCTAGAATTGTATTAACCGGAAACTTAGTACATGTGTGAATACATAGACAAACAGAGTATCCCTAGTATGCCACTACTTGACTAACTCGTTAATCAAAGATGGTTAATTTTCCTAACCATAGACATGTGTTGTCATTTGATGAACGGGGTCACATCATTAGAGAATGATGTGATGGACAAGACCCATCCGTTAGCTTAGCATAATGATCGTTTAGTTTTATTGCTATTGCTTTCTTCATGACTTATACATGTTCCTCTGACTATGAGATTATGCAACTCCCAAATACCAGAGGAACACCTTGTGTGCTATCAAACGTCACAACGTAACTGGGTGATTATAAAGATACTCTACATGTGTCTCCGAAGGTGTTTGTTGAGTTGGCATAGATCAAGATTTGGATTTGTCACTCCGTGTATCGTAGAGGTATCTCTGGGCCTCTTGGTAATGCACATCACCATGAGCCTTGCAAGCAATGTGTCTAATGAGTTAGTTACGGGATGATGCATTATGGAACGAGTAAGAGACTTCCCGGTAACGAGATTGAACTAGGTATGATGATACCGACGATCGAATCTCGGGCAAGTAACATACCGATGACAAAGGGAACAACGTATGTTGTTATGCGGTTTGACCGATAAAGATCTTCATAGAATATGTAGGAGCCAATATGAGCATCTTCGTTCCACTATTGGTTATTGACCGGAGATGTGTCTCGGTCATGTCTACATAGTTCTTGAGCACGTAGGGTCCGCACGCTTAACATTCGATGACGATTTGTATTATGAGTTATGTGATTTGATGAACGAATTTTGTTCGGAGTCCCGAATGAGATCACGGACATGACGAGGAGTCTCGAAATGGTCAAGAGGTAAAGATTCATATATTGGAAGGCTATATTCGGATATGGGAAAGGTTCCGAGTGATTCGGGTATTTTTCGGAGTACCGGGGAGTTACTGGAATTCACCGGGAGAAGTAATGGGCCTTATTGGGCCATACGGGAAAGGAGGAGGCAGGCCAAGGGGAGGTGGCGCCCCCTCCCATGGGTCCGAATTGGACTAGGGGAAGGGGGCGGCGCCCCACCTTGCCTTTTCATGTTCCCTTTATCTTTCCCTCTTTCCTTCTCTCCTACTCCGAAAAGGAAAGGGATTCCTACTAGGACTTGGAAGTCCTAGTAGGACTCCATACTCTTGGCGCGCCCCTAGGCGGCCGGCCTCCCCTCTCCTTTATATACGGGGGCAGGGGCATCCTAGAACGCACAAGTTTCTCTTAGCTGTGTGCGGTGCCCCCTCCACAGTTACACACCTTGGTCATATCGTCGTAGTGCTTAGGTGAAGCCCTATGCCGGTAACTTCATCATCACCGTCGCCACGTCATCGTGCTGACGAAACTCGTCCTCGTCCTCAATTGGGTCAAGAGATCGAGGGACGTCCTCGAGCTGAACGTGTGCTGAACGCGGAGGTGCCGTACGTTCGATGCTTGGATCGGTTGGATCACGAAGACGTTCGACTACATCAACCACGTTACTAAACGCTTCTGGTGTCATCTACGAGGGTACGTGGACACACTCTCCCCTCTCGTTGCTATGCATCTCCTAGATACATCTTGCATGATCATAGAATTTTTTTAAAATATTACGTTCCCCAACAGGAGGAGTGTCTGTAGTGATGGGAGATGTATACATGTTGGTGAACCTTATTAACAAATCTTTGTGGCATGCTCATTAAATTTCCAACTTTCAAAACAATCAAAACTCAAAATTGTTCAAGCTTTCAAGTATTGTTCAAAATTTCTAAAAAAATTTCCATTTTTACAAATTGTCAAAAAATTCAAAAACAATTCACATTTTTTTAAAATTACATTTTTTTGCAAAAAATGTTTGTAATTTAGAAAAGGTTACTGTTTAAAAATTTGTTCAAAATTCAGAAGTGTTTGGGAAGTTCTAAAAATGTTCATATTTTCAAATTTATGATTTTTTTTAAAAAAGTAAGCTTTTCTGATTAATATAAATTGTTTGTCTGTTTAAAAAAAATCGAATTTTGTAAGAGAACAAATACAAACTGGCATCCTACAGAAGCTGATTCGCTGCAATATGCGGGTCTGTTTTTTTTCGAGTAACTATATGCGGGTCTGTTAAAGTATACTTGTTCACTACACTGTTCGGCTCTTTTGTGCACTGCTTACTAGAATGGCCCGGCCCAGTAAGGCCCGCACGTGGAAATCATTGCCTTCCTGACGCGGCGTGCAACACATAGGTTTACACGACAAATCTCGACCCTTCGATCTCCTGGTTGACCGACAACGACGCAAACGACTGCGCTAGGCTCGAGTTCATGTACAATATTGTTATGGCATGACCTATTAGAAGGGAAAGAATAGGGTTTTACATATTTTCCTTTTTTTTCTTTCTTGTTCTTAACAATTTTTTACGTTTTCTTTTGTAACCTTTTTCCATTTTGTTCATTCGCTTTTTTTTTCTTTTTTTTTTCTCCATTTTTTCTTTGGTTTTCTTTTTTCTTCTCCATTTTTTGGGTTTTTCTTTGTTTCTTTTTGTTTTTCATTCTACATCGTACATGCATGATCAACATTTTTTCAAATACTTGTTCAACACTTTTCAAGTACTTGTTCAATATTTTTCAAACACTTATTCAATTTTTCATATACATGACCATCATTTTTCAAATAATTGTTCAACATTTTTCAAATACAAGTTTAACATTTATCGAATGCATGTTCAACATTTTTTAATTAATTGTTCAACCTTTATTCAAATAATTGTTCAACATTTTTCAAAATGCTTCATTAACATTTTTCAAATACTTGTTCAACATTTTCAAATAGTTGCTCAACATTTCTCTGAATGCTACATTAACATTTTCTAAGTACTTGTTCAACATCTTTTTCAAATACTTGCTCAACATTTGTTTGAATGACTGATAACATTTTTCAAATAGTTATTCAACATTTTGCGATGTTTTTTGTTGATTTTTTTTGTAATGTATGTATATAACATATAGTGATGCTATTCAGCACCCAGGGTGCAAAATAAGTTATTCTTCACCCGAGATAACCTTACGACTATTTCATAATTAAATTACATTTGGAATTCAAATAATTACAATCCTATTCATTCATTACGTAAAATTTGACATAAAAAATAAAAATATAGGTTATAAGACAAGAAAATTTGCAGCTTATGTGTATTTTACACTATATTTTTACATTTGTAATTTTACATAACATAAAATATTTTTTACGATGATTATATATTTTCTTACGGTCTCTTTTTACGTCAGAAATAAGACATAACTTACGGAACGTAAAATTACGGTGCATTGATGGTAAAATAGAGTGGGGTGAACAATAACTATTCCTCACCCAGGGTGACGAATAGTCAATCCCATATAACCCATTTCAAAGTACAAACAAAAGTACAAAGAAAAAAAGCGTAACCAGAAAAACAGGCTGTAGCCTCGCTCGCGCATGGGTCGGGCCACCTTTTAAAACGTGTGACATTGTAAAAATGTCACAAACATTTTTCATACACATGATACACATTTTTCTATTCATGATTTAACATTTCAAATGCATGATTAGCATTTTTCAAAATTCTAGGTGAAGTTTTTGTAAAATATATGCATTGTACAAATATATCGAATGTTTTAAAATAAATTATTTTTAAAAGGCAAGAAATGGAAATAAAATGTGAATATTAAACGGAAGAGGAAACAAAAAGAGCATGACGTCAGATGGTGCGCATTTACCAGGCCGGGCAAACACGTGTTCCCCACAGGCGAGCCTTGGTACAACCCGCTCAAGGCATCCTGCGACTATACCTTGCTTCCCGCGACTATACCTCCCTTCCAGCGAGGTAGAAGCGAGCGTCGCCTCAACGCACCCTCTAAATGAGCATTGTCTATTGCTTTGTGACATACTACGTCTTAAATCGTTCGTTTTCTTATCTTTAGTTTCTTACTTATCTTATATTTTTGAAATATTTAAATACCATAAGACATAAATTGTTGAACTTGAAAATTATTCACCATGCATTTGAAAAATGCTAACACGGTGTAAATGTTTTGTTAGTGTAATTATTCATATACATATTTTAAAAGTGTTATCTAGTGATCGTCTTATTGAAAAAAAAATGCGCCATTCAAAATAAATGTTACATCTTTATTAAAATGTTAATTCTGTATTGGAAAAATGTTAAGCATGAAGAAAACGATTTTCCTTATATAAGGAAAATGTACTATGTACATGTAAAAAGTAGACATCAAAATATATAATTGAAAAAATGTTATTCATTTCTTTAAAAAAGTGAAACGTGTATAAAAAATATTCCTTATGTGTATGGAATGTAGGGGTGAAAACATATATTTGAAAAAATGTTAATCATCTGTTTAAAAATATGTGATACTTGTACAAAAATAATGTTTGCGACATATGTGAAAAATAATAAGCGTATAAAAAGATGTCTCTTATGTATATGGAAAAGGTACAATGTACATGGAAAAATTAGACATAAAATCATATGTTTGATAATTGAAACATGTAGGAAAATAGTATTTCAGATGTATACAAAAAATGTACATCTTGTAAAAAAGAATACATCAAAACATGTATTTCCAAAAAATGGTAATCATGTGTTTAAAAATTGTTAAACATGTAAAAATATATTCCAGACATATACGGAAATATACATTATTTGTGAAATAAAGTACTAAATAGTTGAGGAAAAAGAATAAAAATGACGACCAATGAAAACCGATAAAGAAAACAAATAAAAAATCGAAAATACCAATGAAAAAGAGTCGAACACATTGCAAACCGACGAAATCTAATGATAGCCAAGAAAGAAAGAAGGAAAGCTGACAAAAAAGGAAAACAATAAACAAAAGAAAGAAACAAAATAAACTGAAGGAAAAAATGAAAAACGAAAAAACCTGAAAAAAAAATGCACGCAAAACAGTGCAACACAGTGGAAAAGCAGTGCTTCAGTACTGTGCCGGCCCAGTTGGCAACACAGTGGGATTTGGCGCTGTTTCCACCCGCCTGCCCATGCTGATCTGATTCGTACGGCGAGTCAACGATGCAGCCTAATTCGCTACTCCAGCAATTGAGCTAGCCAGGGTTAACACAGCACACACTACTAATCTCTTTCGATTCTCATCTGGTGTCGGTGTCGAAAGTATACAGCAGATTTTGCTTGTGTTTGTTGTGTGATTTTTTCTATGTGTCCTATAAATTATCTTATACGAGTTCAAATCTGTTTGTTATGCCAAAAGATTACATGTTCAACTTGTACAGTATAGCTAATTCTAAAATTGCAATTCAATAGTTATGAACAGAAAAAGCGCCGCCAAATACCCATCCAAATTAGTTTGTTTTTTTTGCTTTGAGTTTGCAACCTACTAAAATTGTAAGCGACGCTGATGTAAAGGTTGTGAACCTTATTTAATTTGATTATTTTTACATCGTAGTTTTTCATCAAGTTGACTTGACCCCTCCCCCACCATACGCAAATCCTGGCTCCGCCCCTGGCTACATCTCGCTTTAAGCGAGATATAGCTCTGGCGGAGTAGGAGCAGTCCTTAGCGAGGGGTTGAATGGACGCACATATAATGCCACGGCACAGGCAGGCTCAGCAGACTTTTTATTTCTAACAGCGGGTTTCTCTAGAGAAGCATGTGTCTCACGCTAAGGAGCCCATTTTTTCACCCCTAATAAAAGAGGAGCAGGTTGTTTCTTACTTTTTTTCTTTTCACATATTTGTTTTCATTTTATTTATCTATCTAGAAAACATTCTATAGAGTATATTGGGTGCGTGTTTCATTATTTCCTAATATTGTTTTTTCATGAAGTTTTCACGTCACATATTTTTAATAATTGTTCATGTACTTAAAAATGTTCATGTAATTAAAGCGTAAATGTCCATGTAAATAAAAAGTGTTACCATTTAAGAAACAGGGCCAACATCTTGTAAATAAACTATTAACATATTTTAAATACACAATGAACTTACATGATGATTTGTATTTAAAGGACATGACAAACATTTTTCTAATAGATGATGAATTTTTTCTAAAATAATGATGAACATTATTCATAAATGTTAAACAATGTTGAGTGCACGATGAACACTTTCCTATATACTATGAACATTTTATTAAAAATACTAGATGAAATATGAATAGAAAAAGAATATGTAATTTATAAAAATGACAAAATTTTCATTAATATAAGAACGTTTTTAAATAGACCATGAATGTTTTTAAATACATGTAAATTTTTTAATGCTCGTGTAGTTTCAATAATGTGTTCACGACTGTTGAAAAATATATACATGTATTTCAAAAGGTGTTCGTGTAGTTTTAGGAAAGACTTCACATCTTCTCAAAAAGGTGTATGTAGTTTCAAGAATGTATTAAGCTCTTTTCAGAAAAATGTTCATGTACTCGAAAAGTGTTCGCTCATTCTCCGGAAAAAGTAATCCATCTAACTAAAACAAGTGATAGTTCATTTAAAAAATGTACATGTATTTTAAAATCTGCTCATGCACTAAAAAGTGTTTTCTAATTTTAACAAGTGTTCAAGCTATTTGCAAAGACGTTTGTGCAGTTTTATAAATATTTTCACGTCTTTTGAAATAATGCCCATACAGTTCCAAAAAGGTGCTCATGGATTATGGTAATTGTTAGTGTATTTTAAGTATACAAGTACAATTTTAGAATAATTAATAACACACAAGTATAAAAAAGAAACAGAAAACAAAAGAACACCGAGTAATGAAGTGAGAACTTTGTTAGCGTGTAATACTGTTCATCCCTATGTAGGAAAAATGTTCACGTGATTCTAAAAGAACCGTGTTTGAAACAAAAATGTCTACTCTACCATTAAAAATGGTCCATGTGAAATAATGTTCACGTGCTGGAAGAAAATGTTTACTTGTATAAAAATAAGTGTTCACATGTCCTTAATAGATGTTCATGTTTTTTCTTTGAACTGTAATAGATGTTCATGTTGGAAATAATAGTCACAACTTTAAAGTGTTCATGTATCTCACAGGAAATATTAATGTGTTTTAATCGGAAGAACAAATAAAGATGAACAGAAAGATAAAAAACAAAAGGAAATAATGGGGAGATGGAGAAAAAATTAAAATGATAAAATTAAATAAACAGAAAAAGGAAAAGGAAACTGTAAGTAAATAATAAATGGACCAACGAGAAAACCAAATGAAAAAATATCAAACAAGAGAAATGAAAAAAAACATAGGAAAAAACTCAGAAAAAGGAAGATAATAAGACCATGAAAATCTAAAAATCCAAAGAAAACGAAAACCGGAGACAATGCACCCTACCGCAGGAAAAACTGGCGACGGAGAAACCAAAAGAAACGACCGACGCAATATCCACCTGACGAAAAATCGAATGCATTGAATATCATAAGAAAAGAAAAGAAAAATCGAATGCACTGACCAACTCCTGATCGCTCGCCGCATTACCAGGCCTATGCCCATGCCAGCTCTCCTCACGGTGAGTGTGTGGATATATCACAATAAGCGATATGCTTTTGCATTTAGTGAGATGGAGGCATGGTTCTCCTAAAGCTCTAGTTAAATAGGCCTACTATTGACGTGGCCCATCAACATCTCACTTTTTTTCTATTTTCTAAAAAAAATACCTTTTGAGAAGTATTTCTAGTAATCACTTTTTATGACTACTTTCTACCGGGCAACATTCCCTCGGTCCTTTATTGCATAACATAGAAGTTTACAATATATGTATGTAAAAAGGAAGAAAGGAAAGAGGGGCCTACATAGGTTAGATCAACTAACCAAATTAAGATCATGTCCTTTCATTTTTAGCAACCAATGTAATAAAATGATATATCAAAAGAAAACTTAATAGATCAAGGAAAATGTATACTACAAAATTGTTCATGCCACTTATGAAAGATGGTTCATAGATTGAAAAGTGTTTTTATAAAAGAAATGGGTATTGCACATAAAATTGGTGTTTTATTATAATTTGTAAATTTGCATGCATTTCGAACCAAATGTTCATGTGTGTAAAATAATAATCATGCATCTAAGAAGATGTGTAGAACTATATATTTTCAAAACAAACTGAAAGTATATTCCACCTTCCACTCAACTGTATGCATCCGCCAAACTAAATATTCCGCTAGTACAGCTATATCATCCGCTAGTACAGCCAATAAAATATCAAGTTGATCCATATTCTAGACAATGTTCTGCGCATCAAACATCTCGCTAGCCAAAAACCCAGCTTCCATAGGACCGTTGGGCCAACAGAGTTTCCTCATTGGTTCATCACCTCGATGCCTCCATGCAATCAGACCCCACAATTTGTCTCCAATTTTTCTGGGTAGAATAAGGCCATTCAAGAGAGCACGTGCTTCAACTGTAGCGACATCATCGACGAAATTAAAGGGGCTCCATAGCTGCTGGCCACAACAAAGTAACCCTGGTCATCTCTAGTAATCCCACATGTGCCTCCCGAAGCAGAGTATTTGTTGGGACCGAAATCGACAACAACGTGAGACGTGGGGAGGTATACACATTTTACTAAACCTCCTTGGGCCTATTACACCCATGCCTCACATTGTTTTTTTTTTTGCAAGGGAAAACAGAGTTTTATTCCATATTTAGAGAGTTACAGTCGAGACACAAAAGATCCTCAATACATAGTGGTCCAAGGTGCATCCACACAGCTGTGGTACATTCTATACGACTATAATTTGCCAAGCGATCGGTAACTCTATTTTGATCCCTAGTTAATTTCTAGGGAATAAACACTCTCTCTCTCTCATCAACTCCTTAATTTCAGTCACAAGATGACCATAAGCAGAATGAACTAGTCCATCCCCTGATAGACATGATAAAGCCTCAGTTGAGTTAGATTGTACCATGACTGGTAGAACGCAATGTTGTATAGCAAGTGCCATCCCTTACATGATTGCATGTATCTCTCCGCCTCCAGTGCATCGTTACAATTAAAAATAAACTGATATGCCACAAAAACAACTGACCCATCATGTCGTCGAAGAATCATTCCTGCCGCTGCCGCACCAGATTCCTGAGAAAATGATCCATCCATTGACAGAGCAACATAACCATTGGTGGGTGGTGTCCACGGCCTAGAAACATGTACAATCCTCTCTTTTGGTAATTAATACCAAATCAGCAACCGGCATTTCACTTGCAAGCATGTCCAATAAACTTTATATAACTATATCCAGATAATCCACCGTAGTGGCTACCGGGGGAACCTCCTTACCATGAGTAAAATCATTCCGTAATTGCCAAATAAGCCAAAGAAGCATAAGAACTCTGTCTCGCTCAGCTTCGTTGCAATTTAGTAGCAAGTTTGGCAGCCATTCCTTGCCGCTATTTATAAGAAGCTGGTCTTGGGAAAGCGACCAGACCTGCCTCATTGCCTCCCATAGGCTACGTGCATGGTTGCATGCAACCAAAGCATGATAGCTATCCTCGTCTACAGTACCGCATAGTGGGCATGTCCCACACGACACCAGGTGCCGGTATTACATGCAAGCTGCTGTAGCTAAGGCACCAGTCACCCGCCATGCCGTATGTTTCATACGCAGAGGTACAGAAGACCGCCATATAAGATTCCCGTCCGGGTTAACGCTGGACGCTCCGCCGGCGAACTTCTCATCATGTTCGGCCGTCGCCAAGTAGTACGCACTCTTCACTGAGAACCGACCATTCTTCTCCGGGTGTCAGGTGAAGAAATCTTGATGTTGTCTCGGCGAGGTACGGATTTTTAGAATTTCACATACGTCCATCGGCCAAAAATGATCATTCAATCGTTGCACCATCCAGGCACCATTATCATCAAGAAAATCAGACACCCGATTGAAACGACAATTCCTTTTGGGTGTGACTGGTTGGAGATTATGGCCACGGGGTATCCATGGATCACGCCATGTACGTATCAGTGCACCATCTCCAACCTGCCAAATGATTCCTTTTTTAACCTGCTCCAGACCATGTTCAATTCCCTTCAACACAGCCGAAGAATTTCCTGTAAAGACTGTATCCAAGAGGTTCCCATGGGGGTAGTACTTCGCACATAGCAAACAAGCACACAAACTATTCGGGGTATCAAGGAGACGCCAAGCCTGCTTGGCGAGCAGCGTTTGGTTGAAGGCTCTCATATCACGGAAACCCATACCACCCTTAGACTTTGGAAGTCTCATTTTATCCCAACACAACCATGCCATTTTTCTTTTCCCTTTCTCCACTCCCCACCAATATTGCCGCATTAACCGTGTGAGATCATCTGGTAGAGACACCGGTAACCGGAACACACTCATCACATAGGTGGGAATGGCTTGCGCAACTGACTTAATTAACAATGCCTTACTTGAAGAAGCCATATACTGTTCACTCCAGTCAACAGGTCTCTTCTTAAGCCGGTCTTGCAATGTTTCAAATTTCCCCTTATGCATTCTTCCTTCAGGAACTGGCAGACCAAGATACTTGGGATCAAAAACCTCTTGCGTCACCTCCAAAATAGATTTAATTCCCACGGCCTCTGTCACTAAACCATTATCGGAGAAGAGGATGGAGCACTTTGTAGGGTTTACGAGTTTCCCTGTTGCCGAAGCATAAGTGTTCAACAAACCTCTGACCAATGTTGCCTGCTGCCTAGAGGCACGAAAAAAATAACAAAGCATCATCCGCAAAAAGGAGGTGTGAAATAACAGGGGCCCTTCGACAAATCTTGATCCCTTCCAATCCCTCATCAGACATTGACTTACTTAACAGAGCAGATAAGGCGTCAGCAACAAATAGGAATAGAAAAGGAAACAATGGATCACCTTGTCGCAACCCTCTAGACGGTGTGAAGGACTCCAATAATTTACCATTGAATTTGACAGAATACTTCATTGAAGAAACGCATGCCATAATGCGATTAATCCAGCCCAGATCAAAGCCCCATTTGACAAGGGCTTTCTCCAAAAAGAACGAGTCCATCCGATCATATGCCTTTGATAGATCCAATTTGTATGCACATAAAGCTGGGCCACCCTGCTGCAAAGACTATATATGGTGGATGCACTCGAAGGCAATGATAGAATTATCCGAGATAAGCCGTCCCGAAACGAAGGCACTCTGATTATCTGAAATAAGATCCTTAAGCAACGGACGTAGTCTGTTCACCATACACTTAGAAACTATTTTATATAACACATTACACAAGCTAATCGGTTTAAAATCCTTTAGTTCTTTAGGATGCTGAACTTTAGGAATTAGGATGATCGCCGTAACATTAACTCATTCACGCATAACTCCTGTCTCAAAAAACTGAAGAACATCAGCAATTATTTCAACCTTAAGTATTTCCAATTGCGTTGATAAAAACATGCCGGCAACCCATCTGTACCTGGCGCTTTAAGTGGCCCTATTTAAAACAAGGCGTCCGATATTTCTTTCTCTGCATATGACTCACATAGAGAAGTATTCATCTCAGCGGTCACCTTAGGCAGAATACAATCCAAAACCCCCTCGGGGGAGAGGGTAGGATCTTTAGAATAAACCTCCTTGAAGTATGAGGCTGCCATACGTTCCATATCATACGTAACATTACACCATGTCCCATCCACTCGACGGAGCCGATGAATATAATTACGTTGTGAGCGCCAAACAGCTCGTCGAAAGAAATATTTTGTATTACGTCACCTTCTTTCAGCCACGTAATGCGTGAGCGATGTAGCCATAGCATTTCCTCACGATACAGTAACTCATCCATCTCATTCATTTTTGCGCGGATGAGGACACGATCAGCTGAACTCAGTTTTATTTCATCCAATTCGGCTCTAAGTGTTTCAATCTTTTGATTGATGTGGCCGAAATTTTCTGCACTCCACAAATACACGCTGGCCATGACTGACTTAAGGGAATTTGCAACGTCCCCTAAATGACCAGAAGGCCTTTTCTCTGCCCAAGCTGCAGCTATATATAACTTCATGTAACCCTGAATGCCGCTCCCACATGATCTCGTACCGTGGTGGGGAACGCTGTCCTCGAGGCTTGTCGATGACCTCGAACTGGACAAGGATCGGACAATGGTCTGAGCGTGGTGAAGCTAGATGGACAACCTTGGCGGACGGAAATAAGTCACGCCACGCCTCATCCGCAACCGCCCGATCAAGCCTTACTTGGACGTTTCGATCACCGGATTGACCATTATCATATGTATAGGGGAATCCAGAAAACCCCGATCCTGCAATTCACAGACCTCCAAGCAATCCCTAAACGCTAACATCTGATTCTCTGATCTCGTACATCGCGATAAGTGTTCATGTTGCCACATAGCCTCGTTAAAATCTCAACAAACAAACCACGGGTCTTGTGAGACAACTCTTAATCTGGATAGATGATCCCACATCAAGTGCCTATTCTCTACTCGAGGTTCACCATATATAAAAGTACCCGCCAGCTGATATTAATACCATTGTCCATCACATGCACGTCAATGTACCGTGCGCAACTATCCAGAACAGTCACCGTTAAGGATGCGTCTCAAAATAGGGCCAAACCTCCACTTCTTCCATTACTACTAACACCACTGAAATCCTTTAAACCCAGCCGCCATTTAAGCTTCTCCATCTTTTCTTTAGTTTGCCTCGTCTCACAAAGAAAGACAAACTTGGAGGAATTGGTTTTTGCGAGGACCAACACCTCTCGAACTGTCCGGTGGCCTCACATTGTTGACAATCCCCTATCCTGCGCCCTAGTATACTTTGTGGCGAGTGTAGAAACCACATCATTTCACCATCAATCGCTCGATGCCATTCCCGCTATACATGTCTTATCTATATCTATACCACTAGATAGTGTGCCAGTAGCTTTGAATATTAGCCGTTGGATATGCTCCAACCAGCGGTTGAGAGATGGAAAATCCGAACATTATCATCTGTTGGATAAAATTTCCAACTCTTAGGGTTCTGCCCACGTCGCCCTCTAATTGAATCCCTGACTCTACCATCTCATGTGTTCTAGAAGCATCCCCCCTTGCTTAGTTGTTTCTCTGGGTGGGGTGGGGGGGGGGGGGGGGGGGGGCAAAGAATAATCTCGGGGATCATCTTCAATATAATTCCAGGAAAGGAAATAGATACTGGGAGTGCATTTTTCTATGATGTTATTTATTTAAATGGCGTTCAAAGCACATATAATTTACTAGTAGTTGTGGCTATCAAATCACTGTGCAAGACGTCCAGTAGTAGCGGCACCATCGCATTCTTGTTAAGGAGCAGGTCTGCAGGCACTGATGAGCCTTCACCCGCTATAGCACACATGGTTATTACCTTCTCCTAATCGAGGAGCTTCGACACTTCTGTTACGCAGGGCACGGGGAGAGGTGGTGATGTATACTCTCACAATCCAACGCACACAACGGGCATTGGGAACTCCAACATGCTCCTTCAGTTTTGCATGGAATTCCTTGACCCAAAAATGGCGTATTGGAGAAACATAAAATGTACTTACCGCCTAATTAAAAAAGGCCTGCACTACTGGATAGGAGCTCACGAAATTAGTTTACTTTTTGGCATGAGTTGCCTGGGAGAAGCTAAAAGCACAAAGATTTAGTTTGTTAACTGGGCTGGAACACTATAGTCAGGCGGAAGGTGTGAGCGGGAGCTCCTCTACAACAGTCACAACGTCAAGCGAACTCACTATCGATTGAAGGTACACTTTGCGAGGTTATTCTCATCTCCTCTGATGGTGACAAGTGGCGCACTTTATGTACATCACTTGTCGCAACGAGAGAGTTTTGATGGATTTTTTTCATTCTAACAGTGAGGGATGGGAGGTTGGTTATTTGTATTTTGTTTCAGAGATATGGTTCTTCAAAATGAAATATCTCATGAATGTACATCCTTGAGATCTCCAAAAACTAGATCTCATATTGATAGGTTTCGACGAACATTTTTTGGGAGAAATTTGTGCTCCCAAAGTGAACATATGCTTCAAATTGTACTAACTCGTGCTCCCATCTGAACTAACATGTGCTCCAGAAGGATTGAGCACATTCTGTACTACTAATCTGTGCTCCCCAGTGTACAAACATGTGATCCCAAGTGTACTGACCCATGCTCCCAAATTATACTAACTTGTGGTCCCAAGTGTACTAACTTGTGCTCTCAAAACAGTACTAACATGTGCACCCAAGTGTACTAAGTTGTGCTACCAAACTATACTAGTTTGTGCTTCTCAAGTGTACTAACATGTGCTTTCAAACTAAACTAACTCATGCTCCTCCCGGGTGAATCCCAGATGTGCTCCCACAAAAGTATACCCATGCTCCCGTGTGAAGCACACATATGCTCCATGCGAGAGCACACACAAACCAAAAATTAATAACTAGGAAACCCAGAAAACCCAGCATACTAAAAAAATTGGAAAACCTGAAATAATATGAAAACGAACAATAACCCGAAAATCAGGAAACCAATTTTTTTTAGAAAAACAAAATAAAAGGACGGCGAGGGAAGAATCTAGCACGCGACATGTGGCGGCGGTGGCACCATGTGGAGAACCCTCTAGTTAATTGCTCCCTCCGCGTTGAGATGCATGTGTTCTTTCTCAATTAGTTTTTTATTCAATTTTTCAACACCATTATATATTTAAAGAAAATTGTTTTCAAAATTTAGAACATTTTTCAGAAAGAAGGAATTTTTTCTTAAACATTTGCGTTATTTTTAACCGAAGCGTTTTTAAGAAGTTTGAATATCTTTTGAATTTTTAAACATTTTTAAACATGAAATTTATAGGAAAAAGTCCAAACATTTTTAAATTCCAATCAATTTTCAAAATTTCCTAATTTTTTAAAAAATAATAAAAGGGAAATCCGAAAAAGGAAATGGAAGTTCAAAAACCGGTGAAGATCAGAAAAGAAGAAGATAACCAAAACCAATAAAAACCAAACAGGAAGAAAGTTTCCAAAAGCAGGATTTTCTATAGGATGTAACTAGCTAATGGGCCGTCCCATCTCAAGATCACTCGATGGCTCATCTGAGCGAAGCCGCAGCAATTTGACGCAATGTGCATCGAATAGGAATTGCTATGCGTAGTGTAACTACTATTATTTTTCTTGTTAGTTCTATGGTTTGTTTCTTCTTTCTTTTTCCTCTTCTACTACATGGTTCGAGGCGCTCCATTGCTCCTGCTATAGATGCATTTTCAGTTCTCATGTTCATCCATGTTTTAATGACCTTGCTCTGATTATAGTAATGTGAAACAATAATAATAGTGTGTTCATCTTTATTTTTCTGTCACATTGGATCACAGACCATTTCGTAATAAAAACATTGGATCACATACTAGCAGGGGACAATGGCTATAGATAGCATAACAACTGAATTTTTTATTTTGCGCTTAAGGTGCCAAATAGTATTCTTCTTGTGCATGGCGCACACAGAGCTAGTCACAGTCGTGACGTCTCCACCATTGATAGACATGGGCACTGTCCGGGAAATTGATCGGCATGTGCCGTATATCGACGGCGCCCACCGTCTGCATTGTGGGGCACCACCAGCATCAACATCGCCTATTGTACACTAGTAACTTATGATCTTCATTGGTGCAAGCTCCATCCTATGCTCTTGACTACTACATTCGTCCTGGTTTATTGGCCCCCTTCGTATTTTGTGTCAAATTTTGATCATAGATTTAACTAACAAAATACTAATGCATGTCACCAGAAACGATATCTTTTGATTTGTATTTGAACATAGTTTCCTATGATGTTATTTTTGTTATGTATAACTTATATTTTATTACTTAAAATCATGGTCAAAGTATGACACTAAATACAACGGAGGTTAATAAACCAGGACTGAGGTAGTATTGTATAGCTACCACCTTGGCACCTCCAACTTCGTTCACCATGCATGGACGCCATCATCACCTTGTAGACCAGCATTGTCACCCAACCACATAGCGTGTCATTGCCCTCTTCCCTCCCTTCCACAGTGAGCCCCTGCCCTATTCTCTCTCTTTCACAAGGCGTCGTTGCCCCCACAGTGAATCCCACATCGGCGGCCAAGCTATGGTGGACCTCCTCGCAGCCTAGTTCACATGGTTGTCCCCTCCAATTCACCTTCCCCAAACCCCACTTAGGACACGGGCACCTAGATCTTGAGGCCACCATGGCTTGCTCATCCTCCACCAATGCATCCTAGGTCCATAGATCACCATATCCCCCTGGCACACCACCCCACCACCATGTACGAACTGCAATAACAAATGTGGTGCATTTGTGCCACAACCTGGTGTACATGCTCTAGCGCTCAGCATAGGGTCGAGGAGCCTCATCATCGACTATGTGAGGCAGCAAGCCTTGTCTCGCCCATCACCCCTGTGGGGTCTAGTGAGGTAACTGTAAGGGAACCACCATGTTGGGCAGTAGGAGGAAGAGGGGATTAACATGTTGTCGGCTATTAGGGCACTGCATAGGATGATGGAGGATGTGCTTGGGTCTGTTGTGTTAGCATCATTTTTTTAGTGAACCATAGTTGTTTTTCCCTCAAATGTTATGTCTCACTTTTTTAGTAATGCTCGCGTGTAGAGTTCTCCTAGGTGGGCCGGCCCAATAGCAAGTTTTGGAAAGCTTGTGTCGACAATAATTTTAGGAACCTACCGTGTGGTTTTGGGAATACTATCAATTTCTCTTTTCTTTTTTTAATCTTTTATATACATGTCGACTTTTTCTAAAATACATGTTGAACATTTATTGAATATAGGCTGAACATCTTTCAAATACACGTTGAAAATTATTCAAATACAAGATGGACCTTTGTTTGGATACACATTAGACATTTGTAAAATGCACGTTGAACTTTTTTCAAATACATCATGATCATTTTTATACACATGTTTAACATTTTTGAAACATAACATGCACTTTTTTTACAAACGCGTGAACATTTTGGAAGTTTATGTGAACTTTTTTTAAATGACACAAACATTTTTGAAAAATTGTGCGAATAATTGCTTTTACATTTCATGAATGTTCTTAGAAAATATCATGAACATTTACTATCTTTCCTCCATTTTCTGCTAGCTCCTAGTCCTAGCTCAAGAGTTTTATGGTTCTCCATACTGGTTTATTTGCTTATTTGCTCAAAACAGTGTATAATTTTCATCAAAATAAAAATAAATTTAAAATGCATGGCTTTCCATTTTGAAGAAATTAGAAGAGTGGTCCCTGCGAATGTGTGGGCATCATTCTAGTAGCTTATTTATTTATTATTTTAAATTACTGTATGTTGTAGTTTTGTAGTTGTACGTTTACAAATGTGGTTGCACTTAAGAAAGATCTAAGTTTTGTATTGTTAGACCATCTTTAGAATGGAGGACTTCGTATAGTATTTCGCTTTTATGGCTGATCTTTTCATAAATAATTTATACCTCCAAAATGACTACAAAGTGCTCTTTTAGAGTCCAATTCTATCTGTTGTTGGAAAGGGATTAAGCATCATGGAGTTTGTTAAATCATTTTGTTTCTTATAGTCATGTGTCCTAAAGGGTACCATATTTTCTATCTTATAAACATATGCTTTAAAATATATAGCCTCTAAGATTTCATCTATATATACATGTAGAGTATAAATATTCTTAATAAATATAAAGTGAAATCATATATGAACATCATTGGGTAGTAAATTCTAAAAATTGATAGCATACTTGAAAGCAATCGATTCCCGTGAATCGAACTCAAAGTGTTTCAATTAAATTCTTAATATAAATAAATTCTATTTCATGGACCTTGTAATGGCTAGTGCAGTGACTTACTATCATTTGTCATGGTGTGTGTAGTTGGTATTAAATATTGACACCACCGATGATTTGTTCCAAGATAAAACCATCTGTATCACTTCCCTTTTAAAAAATCACATAGTCCTTTGTATCCTAATGTATATGTCTCTCTTTGCATGCCTCCCATGTGTCTAATCCTTGGGTCAAATTCGTAAAACCATATTTTGTGCACTAGACATGCATGCTCCAACATCTTCAAGTTAGATCCAGACATAGCCCTGATGCTCGCTAGAATATAGCTCGTGCTGGTTCATTGGCACGCATTCTCCAAATATCCACAAACCAACCATGGGACGGGTCGGATGGTACCACCTCTTTTCTTCTTCTTTTTTTGGGGTGGGGGGGGGGGTAGTACATTGACTTGTACTAATCACATGCTATTGGGGTTTTCTAATAAATGAAAAAGGTTGTTTAGTACATGCACATAGTTTTTCACATTAAGGTGTTTATGTTTATTGTATACCAAATTTGCTTTTGAAAATATAGTCCAACAAATTTATGTGTCCATAGTCAACATCATAAATTTTTTCATTTATTTTTTTGATGCTTATATAAAATGAGCTCATATACTAAAATATACTAAGATTTATTGACTCGGTAATTAATAAATGTTATTACAAACAATGATATTTTTCTATTTTTAAAAAGAAACAAACCAATTCTAGAATATAATGTTGATTTCAGACATGTAACTTTGAGCACGTCGAGAACAAATTATCTTAACAATGGTTTGTCAATCTTAGCCTACATATATTCTTTTGCTTTAGAGATTTTAAAGCTAAGTTAGGCTTTAGCTGACCTCATAGAATCTAGGAAAATAAATTTCCCCAATGTAATTATATGGGTCAAGCTGCTACTTTAACCGGTGCTGATTGATCATTATTATTTTATAGGTACTAATTGATCTTCAAAGGTGCAATATATCAGGTTTCAAGTTTCAGGATTAACTTGATCTATTTCAGTTTCAATATTGGTATATCTGTTACCAGAACTATTTGTCTTTATACCATATCCTAGTGTTTTCATGTTTCACTTCCACATTGAGTTATATGATTTATCTATTCACATCATCTTAATTTCCTCCCATAAAAATATTGCGGTCATGAATAATTTTTGGTATTGCTAGAATTTTGTATTATAGATTAACCTGCAATTATCATGTTATGATGTAGTTTGATTACCTATTTTGTAGTGAGTTGAAGGAAGCTATGCATCAAAAGAAGACCCTTCGACAAATATCTTTTTGGCCACATAGAGGGGGACATAACAAACTTGGATTATCATATGTGCTAATATCAAAGAGAAGACCGCTAGAAACATATTAACTCTTAAAAGAAAAATGAAATAAGATTCTAGATCCCAAAAGATAAATGAACTAAGGTACATTACCATAACACATCGATCTAATTTCAGTTCTAAGCACATCAATCTAACTCCGGATGGATCTTCGCTCAAGGATCCCGTATCCATGTTTTGTCCCTAGAACTTGATTTTTTGGAAAAGGAGGATAACCCCCGGCCGCTGCATCAATATGATGCATACAACCATTTTATTCAAATGAAATAATAAAGTAAAATCAAGTCTACAATCCAGTACAGCTCGCGGAAGGAGCAAAAAACAACCTCAAAACTAAAAAAAATAGCAAGCGACAACCATCAAATCATAGGACTCAGTGACTAAACACATATCCTATTAGTGGACCTCCATCCAAATCGGTTGAATATATCCCGTGCTACAGTCTCCCACCAGTTGCACCCAGTAACCAATAGCTCCCTGCAGTCCGTATGAGTGAGTAACAACCACGTATGGATCCAAGCAGTAGCTCTAAAGATGACCTGCAAAAAATTAATAAAGTTTTTTTAATTAAAGATCATATCATTTCTGCAGTTCCATATAGCCTAGAGTAATGCGCATATTCCTATCCGGATACGTCCCACAGTAATATGGGCTCCACACCAGTAAGCCACGTCCCAAACAACATTGCAATGCTAGTGGGAGGGTTAATATTGAAGGATATATGAATCGAGCGCCATAGGATCTTGGCTAGGGGCTAGTCAAGGAAGAGATGTTGTATTATCTCACCCTGGGCACAAAAATAACATTGAGGGCTGCCGACCCATCTTCGCTTCAAAAGATTATCCTTAGGGCGTGTTCGGTACTCCTCCAACTCCCAACTCCTCAAACTCCCAGCCAGGAGTCCAACCGAACGGCTCCACTCCAGGATTTAGATGAGAGAAGCTGGCTAAAAACATAGTACAAATTTTGTGGAGTCGTGGAGTTGGGAAATCACAGCTCCTCCAAAACTGAGAAGTCAGAGTTGAGAGATAATTACTAGTCCCTGCCACCGCCAAGTGAATCCTTCTAGTACCGGTTCGCTGCCAGTGTCACGAGTCGTCCCTCCCCACCATTCCCCTCCTGTCCGCCACCAGGCCTTTGGCCCAGTCCATCTTTTCCCAACCCTTTGGATTAACAGCCTGCTCTTGCTGGGCCACAAAGGGGCAATTTTATGCGCTTCAGGTTCGCTCCTTGTGCGACTGAGAAGCGGTGACACCGAACGGACCAGGATCGATGGTGAGAAGCTGGCACTGGATTCATAGCGTTGGAGTTGAGGATTTTTCGGCCATGGAGGGCTCCCAAACACGACCTAGTGAGAATCAATTTCTTGTGTACAAACCACATGAAAATCTTTATTTTTGGTGGCACTTTAATTTTCCATATATGGTTTGATCTCAGGATTGGGCCGGAGTTAATTAAATCCAAGTACATAGATTTCACCGTAAATGCACCGTTCTTCGTTAACTTCCATTGAACTACGTCTGGCTGGTCTGAAAGTTGAACATCCATCAACCTTCGCACCAGATGCAACCAGGAGGTCCAACATTCCCCCACAAGGGACCTCCTGAATTGAATATTCAGCATTCCCCCACAAGGGACCTCCTGAATTGAATATTCAACAGAGACGATTGTAATACTGTAGCAATATAAGCCTCCTCATGTTGCATAATATTATATAATGTGGGATATTGAAGAGCTAGAGGAACATCTCCTAGCGAAGTATCCTCCTAGAATCTGGTAGTTCTACCGTCTCCAACAACGAATTTCACTCTCCGGAAAAAAAGTGTCTTTCGTTCTCATCAGCCCTTTCCAAAATGGCGATTCGGTAGGCCTTATGGTGACCTAAGCTAGGGATTTAGTTTGGAGGTATTTGTTACGAAGGATCTATGCCCACATACCATACGACTCGGTAGATAGCGTAAATAACCATTTGCTAAGTAGGCATTTGTGTTTGATTTCCAAATTCTCAATCCCTAGCCCGCGTTGGTCTTCGGGCCTGCAAATGATGTCCCACCTTGTTAATATATATTTCGTCTTAGCCTCATCACTTTGCCAGAAGAATCGGGATCGATAAAAATCTAACCTTTTCTGTACCCCTACATGCACTTCAAAGAAAGATAGAAGGAACATAGGCATACTAACTAATACCGAGTTTATTAACACGAGCCGACCTTCGTAAGACATAAGCTTGCCCTCCAGCAGCTTAGTTTTTTTTCAAAGTGATCCTCAATACATTTTCATTCTTTATTGGAAAGATTCCGATGGTGAATCGGAATCCCTAGGCATCGAAATGGCAAAGAACCCATTTCACACCGAACAATTGTCTATAAGCATCGTGTTCCTCTTTAGCTTGTCCAAAGCAGAACAATTCACTCATATGGAAATTTATTTTTAGACCTGATAATTGTTCGAAAAGGCAAATGATCTGTTTCATATTCCTAGCCTTCGCGAGGTCATGCTCCATAAAGATGATAGTGTCATTAGCGTATTGTAAAATGGATACCCCCCATCAACTAGATGAGGGAAGAGTCCACCTACCCGCCCTTTATCATTGGCCCTACCTATCAGGACTGCCAACATATCTACCATAATGTTGAACAAAACCGAAGACATCAGATCCCCTTATCTTAAGCCTTTGTAGATTTGGAAATAATGACCTATGTCATCATTCACTTTAATCCCCATGCTACCTTTTTCAGTAAAGGAGTCTACTTGTCTCCGCCAGAATTCAACAAACCCCTTCATTCGCATAGCCTATTGGAGAAAGGGCCATTTGACCTTATCATAGGATTTTTCGAAATTCACCTTGAATATAACCCCATCTAACTTCTTGGAATGGATTTCATGCAGTCTTCGTGTAAGACAACAACCCCCACTAGGATGTGTCTCTCGGGCATGAAAGCAGTCTGACTCGCATGCACCACCGAATGGGAAATCTGCGTCAACCTATTTGTGCCGACTTCAGTGAAAATTTTGAAACTCACATTCAAAAGACAAATAGGCCCAAACTGCTTGATGCGCACTGCTTCCTCCTTCTTTGGTAACAGTGTAATCGTACCAAAGTTAAGGTGAAAAAGCCGAAGATGACCATAGAACAAATCATGGAACATCGGTAAGAGGTCACCCTTAATAATGTGCCAACAGTTCTTATAAAATTCTGCTGGGAACCCATCTGGGCCGGGTGCCTTATTGTGCTTCATTTGTGTAACCGCCTCAAACACCTCTTTCTTAGTAAACGGTGCAGATAAAATCTCATTTTCATCTGTCTGAAATTGTGGTATGTCTCCAACCGTGAGCTCATCGAGCGACACAAAGTTGTCCTCGGGAGGTCCGAAGAGGGTTTTGTAGTAATTTGAAATGTACAGCTTCAGGTTCTCATGCCCAACTACCGTACCTTCATCTTGTTCTAGCTAAATGGTTTTTTTCTTTCTATGTTTCCCATTAGCTATCATGCGTAAAAACTGAGTATTGTCATCCGCTTGGACCACTTTAAGCACCTTAGCTCTTAGGTTCCATTTCATTTCCTCTTCTTTTAGAAGAACTCGAAGTTTATGTTCGGCCTCAGTTTTTGCCTCATGCTCAACAATGTTGAGCAATCTCGATTCAGCTTTCAAGTCAAGATCATTGATCATCTGAATAAGTCTCTCCTTTTGATGCTTGTATATCCCGCTTTTGTTTCTAGCTCAACCCCTCAGGAATTGCCTGAGGTGTCTAATTTATTCTGCCATCGATCAACAGGAGAGTGTCCACCAACCTCCTTGGACCACTCTCTTGCGATGATGTCTAAGAAATCCTCCCTCTCGAACCAACTAAGTTCGAAGGATAAGGTATTCTTATTGCCAACATGTGTTACTTCGCCTGAATCAACCAATAAAGGCGTGTGATCTGAGATAACGTGCAACGTCCGCACAGTGACAAGAGGGAACTTTGTTTTCCAATCGACACTGGTAAGGACACGATCTAACTTCTCATAGGTCAAATTTGGTGGCATGTTCACCCACGTGAACTGTCTACCCGTAAGTTCAATATCTCTCAAATTTAGACTCACAATAATTGCATTAAACATAAATGATCATCTTCCATCGAAGTTGTCATTATTTTTTTCTTCCCTTCTCCTGATAATATCGAAATCCCCTCCCACTAGGACCGGGGGCCTCTCATCCCCGCAGACCCTTACAAGTTCTGCTAGGAAATCGGGTTTAAGTTCTGGCTGCGCCGCTTTATAAACAGTCACTAAGGCCCATCGAAACCCATCAATTTTCGATTGGACTCAAAACTTGACTGTAAAATCTCCTTAAACGACGTTCAAGACCTCTAAAGTCTCGCATTCAAGTTTGTATTCAAGTGATGCTTCCGCAAGAAATCTTCTTTTAGCCAAGTCAGCCAGACCTCTGCTATTCCAAAAGATTCCTTTCATTTGTCATCATGGAATTTTTTCTTGACTTTCACACTCGCACTTCTACGCACTGCCGAAGTAGGATAAACCTTCCTCTTCCAGAAACATTTTGGTTTGTCCGGCCCCTAACCAATGTTCAAAAAATTTGATGCAGTTTGAGAAGAGCTATTCGGCTGCAAGGGAGCCATATACCCCTTGTGCCCCGATTCAACAATCTCATCTTCTCGTCCTGAATCGGGCACAAGATCCTCACAGAGACTCTCCCATCTTCTCGTCCCTGGAACTTGATGATAGACACTAATGACCTTGGACAAAGAAGCACACGATACGGTAAAAAGCGGCGTTGGGACCAGAAGCACAGGGCCTCTAGCATAGACAGCTCTTACATAGCCGGCACAAACATGCCTAGGATTGAGCTGCAAACATTTGTCTTGTGTCGCGCTAAAAGGAATCAAGGAAAGCAAGATGAGTCCGAGGTAGCCAGAAAACAAAAGAATACCCCTCGACCAGTATATGTTTGGCCTTGCCGCGGCCAGTGGTGCTGCCTTCGATCGTCTAGACCAGTTGGAGCTGCCATGGACTCCATACTTGTGGAAGAACGTTGGAGCTATTGATAAATCATATCAAACAGTTGAACAGGACAAGAGAAATCATTCGAGGTAAAGCATACAAGTTTTTTTTAATGCGCAAACAGGACCAGAGAAACCATTCGAGGCAATGCATACAATTTTTTTTCATGCGTCCATGTATCAAGGAAAAATGCATGCGTTTATATAGCAAGGCATCAACCCATGTCGTAGTTAGTTTTTTTAAAACGTAGTGCATGATATATATAGCAAGGCTATTCTATGCAGTACATGCATACGCGTCTGACGTAGCATTTTTCTTTCTAGGGAATCCTATGTAGTTTTTTTATTTTTACCGCACTTTTTTTTGGACGTAGAGCTTCATCTTATCATTATAAGGAAGTGCAGAAACGTGTTATTATTATAAGGGCAATTCTGGGTAATTTTTGCACTTCAAAAATTATCTAATGGCTATAGTTTTTTAGTCTATTAAATCAACAGTTAGATGTTTCTATTTTTTGTGAAATTTTCTGGTCTATTTTTTTCTGGAGAGGTCGTCAGGTACTTCTAATATGTAATAGATATATGACAATATTATTGCTGGAGCTAGGGTAAGAATGTATCTGGGGTGCTCCCTCTCCCATGACCCCTTGTAGTCTTAATTAAGCTTTATTGAGAACACGCAGGAGATCCGTGTGCCCATATATTAAGACAGAGAGAAAAAGGTCACACACTTACAAGATTTGGTCCGGGTGGCGTGCACCTGTGTTTTGATTTTCGGCCGAGAAAAACAGATTTCGGCCGAATTTCGGCCATCTCGGCCTAGGGCGAAAAGTCTCTTTCAGCCGAAATTGGTCAAATTTGACAAATTTTGATCAAATTTTAGTCAAACATCAGTCAAATATTGGTCAAATTTCAACCAATATTTTTGAAAACGGCCGAAATTCGGCCATCTCGGCCTGGGGCGAAAAAAATCTCAAACCGAAATCCAAAACGCAGGCGTGCACAGGCAGCCCCTAGACCTAGGCACCACCGAAGGAAAACTAGCTATGGATTACTCGTTTCAAACTACCATTACCCACCTTTACCTTCTCACGACATATGCTACAGTTTTTTTTTCAAATACAACAGAAGGTAGGGAAGATTTATCCTGGAAAACCCTTTGTTTTTTTTGCGGGGTAACCCTCTAGTTCCTTTCAAGCCATATGCATTGGAGAGCACAAAGGATGACTGAGTTTACCCCTTTTCGCACCTTGGGGGCACAACATGCTGCAACCCGGTCCACCAATTGAAGATTTGAGCGTCAGGTTCCGGGGAGAGCGGTTGGAAGCCAATCCATCGAAGGGTGCGAGTCCACACCTCTCGTGCAAAAATACATTGAAGGAGGAGGTGTTCAATGGTTTCGTCCACTTAGCAGCAAAGGGGGCAAGATGCCTGGTTGTGAAAAAATAATAGCTATTGGTTATAATAGGCTGGCTACATAGCACATTTTAATTAGGGATGAATTTGGATTTGGAATTTTATGACAATGGAAGTCACGTGTTCTGTGTCTATTTTAGACCTGGGTTGGCTCAGGTCTAGTAGATACAGTGGAGCTAGCCATTGCTGACTGTTCAAACGTTTTGAGTTGAGTAATATATTATTTCACACGCAAAAAAATGCTGGCTCTTCGTTGTCCATTTTCTATGGCGAAGTTTAGTTAATTTCCTGGATCAATAATTCCATGCGTATCATTGCCACCTGCTGACAGAGGTAAGTGGGGTATTGATATCAGCTAAGTTTCTCCCGATCAGTTTTCAAAGGATGATGATAAGAGCCTAATGAAACTTTTTCTTTGGACGGCAGCATAATGAAACTTGCTGATCTCTACTTCTCCCTAAGAATTAGTTACTAGCTGCAAGAGTCAACAACTTAAGAGGTCACACACTCAATGGATTAGACCGTTTCAATTGCTTTCATAATCTATTTCCCACACATTAGAACATATTTTGTGTCGCTCTCTGGTTGAGCAGCTACAGTTTGCTACATATGAGCAGTATATGTATATTACATACTAATTTGATACATGCAACTGCAAGCAAGAAGAGTTGCGTTGGGATTTTGCTTCTTGATCATGTACACTTGTTTAGTAAACTTTAGTAGTTTAAGTTTTTTTAAGAGAGCTTTAGAAGTTCAAGTTAGTAATTGTAGAACTGCTCCTTGTTGGAGATGACACAACATGACGGAATCATTCATATCTTAAGAAAAAAAATCAAAAACCAAGGATGCTAATTTGCACTTGTCAACAGATCGATGTGCTCATGTTATCCCCATAAAGCTTAATATAATCTTGTGGATCAAGTCCTTAGTGTTGCTTCATACAGGGATGCAGGACATAATTACTACTATGTACTCTTGATAGTGTAGTTCACTTGTATGACATCCCAATTTATAAAAATACGAGTAAGATGATCGTGTTGTTTTCGCTACCCTCCTAGGTTAATATGAAGGTGTTCTTTTCTAGGAGGCGGTGATTTTTTGCTGTAAATATGGAGAAAACTCGCAATTTCAAGGTAAAAAAGAAATCCACATCCCACCATGTAAAGAGAAGCATGTTATTCTAGCTCATAGTGTCATCATTGCCCGATAGTGGATAGTGGAGTTAGTCTATGCCATCAGTGAGCAACAGCTGCTTCCTGAATCTCATTGCATATAAAGATTTACAAGTTGGCCACTATGATACAGTAGTACACGGTCAAATTCAGCGTCACCGCATATTAATATTTCAAAATTACTACTACTAATTAATTGGAATAATTTGACAAAATTAGCCAATCCTTGATATGTTCTGACCATGTCTCAATTCTCGTATAGAGTACCTCACCTTTATTCTATCGTCGTTGACGAACTATAATCAACGCTAAATGGCAGAAGATGTCTAGTCCCCAGACGGTTTCAAAATAGATATCCTTTTAGAGGTTGGCACACAACTAAATTGAGAGAGAGAGAGAGAATCAATCAATTAACCTTCAATTCTTTTCATGTTGGTTTCCTTTTTCTCACAAATATATTAAATTGCCTCTTTTTCCTGCAACACATTTTAAGTTCCATAGCATAACAATGTTTTGTTCTATAGTGTTTCCTATGTGCATGCAATTTGGACTATTTTTGGAGACCTCAAAATGCAAAATAGTTTTAAAAACCATATTGTAATTCATGGAAAATGGTTTCAAGAAACTTTATTGTTTGTTGTAACTAGTATCATACTTTACGACTCAAGTTGGGCCAAACATATTTCATGGTTCGAAGTTCGATAATTCAAGATTTAAATTGTCATAGAAAATAACCATATACTAAAATAGGCAACGTAACCTAGAGAACCAATTGAAAAAAAAACTACAAACTCCATATAGTTCGTACTTTTCCTAAATAATTTAGTTTAACCACTTGACCAAAGGTTGTTTTTGTAAATAATAACCAAAACTCTAGGTCAATTAGCTATGGTTAGCCCCCCCCCCCCCCCAAAAAGAGAAAATTAGTTATACTTATGTTTCTTGCAACTATATTCAAATGGGTTGGAACTATTAATATTTGGTTCACCTCATTATGACATTATAGTTGTATTAATGTTTGCATGGAATTGCTTTACTTGTTTACCATCTAATTACTACTTACTGGAATGTACTTAAGTATTATATGCTAAAGGACGCTAGTCAAATATCAATGGAATGCAATATACTTTGGATGTAAATTGGAAAGATTACTTGGGTATGTTGATAATTGAAAGGGACTAGGTCATGGATTAAGTTATAGCCCTTATAATGAAATGCATGATTAGCGGAGTTTAGACATGATCAGGATATATTGCTTAGAGGTGTGTGTGTGTCCCATGGACTACACAATTTGGATCCTTTAAATGTATCATTGTTGTATAGTTTGATCTGGACTCTGCCTAAAAACTACTCTATGAGGCTAGGATATCTTAATTGTATAAGACGAATACTCTTTAAAATGTCAGTATAAGAAAATTCTTAATGTAGTCTCTTAGTGCGCAACACCACAGAAAACGTCGAAGAATAGATGGTAGACCACAAACCATTTTTTCCCTACACCCATGTTAAGCACAATATGTATTGTCGGGTGTTCAATATGTTGGAAGCAAAAGTACATGGGCAAGCATATGCATCTTTCTGCATATGTCACATGCATGAAGAAGCACCTGGGCAAAATACTACTAGAGATGTGGTATTTGGTTGAACTCCGCCATCAAATATCATGTTGCTACGCTTGCTTTTTCTTTCGTAGGTTATTCCCTGCTTAATTTCAAAGTGTTTTCTAGGGTCATGTATCTAATTTTTAATATATAAATCTCAAGATATCATGATAGAAGACCAATCCCACCAAGGGAGCAACAAGTTTCTCTAATTTACTTTAAAAGAATGTAAGGTTCCATTTTACGTCAATTGTTCTCCCTACGACCTCTTCGTCCGTCCTCCCATCCACCACCGATTTTTTTTGGTTTTCCATCCCCTTCTAGTTTTCATCAAATCAATCTTTGGTGACCCAATAAATAAAATCAATCTATGATATACAATAAATTCACGGTCCATAAACAAATTATTTCTTATGCAGATACCGGTCAGACATCTTTTGTAGCTAATAAATAACAATAAAATCATAGTCCCTAAACAAATGAATAGCAGATCAATCACATGCAGATACCTATTTTATCAGTTTAAGCAATGGCATAAAATCTGTGCTTTTATAATGAAAGCATAATTTATTTGGTCTACCTGGTTTGCATCAAGATTTGTCTTGTATGGTCCTCTTATTGCGATAAAAAATATTTAGCCCCCCTCCCACCGGGTAACACAGGACCACATACCTAGTTCTTCTAAAAAATAGGATACCAGCTAGATTTGATAAATATTTTGAATTTAAATTTATTTTGAAGAGCAAGAACATTCTAAAAGAGGCAACATAGCATGGCGCGCCAAGAGAAAAAACAGAAGCTCAATATATATTCTTGAATTGTGAACTATTATAGCTTAGATGGTTAGGTTCCTTGTGATGAAACTAGACCAACTAGGTTCCTAGACTTGGCACAGGTGGTCACATATTTCCTGGATTTATTACAATTTTCTCATCTCTTGGAGGTGCTCATAAAGGTAGGGAGTGTGTGTACATTCATAAGGATGAGTGTGTAGGTAAGCATCTTCATTTGTACTGTGTTTCTTAAAGAAAAATTCTTCAGTTGATTAGATTTAGTGTGTTGTGCAGAAGGGGTTTACATTTTGGGTTTACATAAGCAGACCAGGCAAAAAGCCCACAGATTTGATCGACTAGGCTGGAAGACTCAAAACTTACGTCATGCCAAAGGTTATGCCTAACTTAGAGGCTGTTTGGTTTGTGACTAACTTAGCCAAAGATTGCCACAACTAAGGTTAGGCAAGTTTGACCAACTTAGATTAGTGTTTGATTCAAGCCACACCTTAGGCAAGCCACACTTGGGCCCCACATGGCATACACATAAAAAGTGTGGCAAGATTTCCTTATACTTGCCAACTTGTGGCTCTTATTTTGATGAACTAACCTTAAGCAAGCTTGACAAAAATGTGTGGCAAAGTGTGGCAATGCTAGTCCTAGAACCAAACAGCCCCTTGCTTTCTTGTATGCCCTACGTTCCGTGCATGCATGGAATGCATCATATATGCGTTACATGTATATGCTCTTTCCATGTTGACTTCCTGTATGCCCAAGTTTGAATACTTTCTTTCGTTATTAATCAATTATTCTGCGAAATCATTGGTACCTGTTTTTTTTTTTTGCAAAAATCATTGGTGCCTGCTGACGCCAGTGACAAATTGATAAGAGCAAGATACTTCTCAATCAGCTATCCATCAAAGGATAATGATAACTGATAAGAGCATAATGCTATCTACTTCCCGCATATCCGTATGTTGCGTCCCCAGTTATTTAATTTTAACCTGTCGCAATTGCTCACAAGTTTCTTCTTGCGATGAATATAGCCAACAACTTAACACTTCATATGTCCAATTGATTTGTGATATGCTGCAGCTTTTTCTTTCTTTCTTTCCAACATATTAGAATATGTTTTGTGTCGACCTCTGCAACTCTGCTTGAGCAGCTGCAGTTTGTGTCGACCTCTGCAACGTATAGGTAGTCCGTTCGTGTATATATAATACTTCCTTTGTTTACAGTTATAATATGTTTCAGAAAAAATCTGATTCGAATGCATATAGGCGCATTTTAGTGTGTATGTTCACTCATTTCAGTCTGTATATTGTTTATATTAAAATATCCAAAACGCCTTATAATTGTGAACAGAGGGAGTACTAATTATACATGCACTTGCAAGCAAGAAGAGTTGCGTTGGAATTTTGCCTCTCAGTTATCAGCACTTGTTTAGTGTAAAGATTCGATCACTTTAGAAGCAACAGCCAGTAGTACTGCTCCTTCTTGAAGGTGACACACAGGATCACGCACGCGAGTAATGGTATAGCTACACGGAATCAATCATTGAGCAATATGTTCGTGTGTTATTAGAAAAACTAGGGGTGCTAGTTTGCATTTGTCAGTAGTCAGTACATCGATGTGCTCATGTTAGACTCATCAAGGTCACGTGAGAAAATACCATTTTGTGTGTATTACAAAATTTTTATTCAGTGGCCGAGTTTTCATTGCGTATATATCCAATCTTACAAAACATTAAAACAGATATCGTCATGTCAAGGGAAGCAGTGTTTTTTCATTATGTTTTACTAGGTATTAATGGTGGATACCAATATACCATTGGCCAGCAATAGTTGATTCCTGAATCTCAAAGCACATCAAGGTTTACAAGTTGCCAAGTTGGCCATTTTGAAACAGAAGTACACCGTCAAATACTGAAGGAAATATGCCCTAGAGGCAATAATAAAGTTATTATTTATTTCCTTATATCATGATAAATGTTTATTATTCATGCTAGAATTGTATTAACCGGAAACATAATACATGTGTGAATACATAGACAAACAAAGTGTCACTAGTATGCCTCTACTTGACTAGCTCGTTAATCAAAGATGGTTATGTTTCCTAACCATGAACAATGAGTTGTTATTTGATTAACGGGATCACATCATTAAGAGAATGATCTGATTGACATGACCCATTCCATTAGCTTAGCACCCGATCATTTAGTATGTTGCTATTGCTTTCTTCATGACTTATACATGTTTCTATGACTATGAGATTATGCAACTCCCGTTTGCCGGAGGAACACTTTGGGTGCTACCAAACGTCACAACGTAACTGGGTGATTATAAAGAAGAATTACAGGTGTCTCCAAAGGTAGATGTTGGGTTGGCGTATTTCGAGATTAGGATTTGTCACTCCGATTGTCGGAGAGGTATCTCTGGGCCCTCTCGGTAATGCACATCATATAAGCCTTGCAAGCATTGCAACTAATGAGTTAGTTGCGAGATGATGTATTACGGAACGAGTAAAGAGACTTGCCGGTAACAAGATTGAACTAGGTATTGGATACCGACGATCGAATCTCGGGCAAGTAACATACCGATGACAAAGGGAACAACGTATGTTGTTATGCGGCCTGACCGATAAAGATCTTCGTAGAATATGTAGGAGCCAATATGGGCATCCAGGTCCCGCTATTGTTTATTGACCGGAGACGTGTCTCGGTCATGTCTACATTGTTCTCGAACCCGTACGGTCCGCACGCTTAAGGTTACGATGACAGTTATATTATGAGTTTATGCATTTTGATGTACCGGAGGTTGTTCGGAGTCCCGGATGTGATCACGGACATGACGAGGAGTCTCGAAATGGTCGAGACGTAAAGATTGATATATTGGAAGCCTATGTTTGGATATCAGAAGTGTTCCGGGTGAAATCGGGATTTTACCGGAGTACCGGGAGGTTACCGGAACCCCCCGGGAGCTATATGGGCCTTAGTGGGCTTTAGTGGAAAGGAGAAAGGGGCAGCCCAAGGTGGCTGTGCGCCTCCCCCCTTCCCCTAGTCCTATTAGGACTAGGAGAGGTGGCCGGCCCCCTCTCTCTCTTTCCCCCCCTCAAGGAGTCCTATTCCAACTAGGATTAGGGGGGGAATCCTACTCCCAGAGGGAGTAGGACTCTCCTGGCGCGCCCTATGTGGCCGGCCAGCCTCCCCCCCTTTGGTCCTTTATATACTGAGGCAGAGGCACCCCAGAAACACACAAGTTGATCCACGTGATCTATTCCTTAGCCGTGTGCGGTGCCCCCAGCCACCATAGTCCTCGATAATACTGTAGCGGAGTTTAGGCGAAGCCCTGCTGCTGTAGTGCATCAAGATCGTCACCACGCCGTCGTGCTGACGGAACTCTTCCCCGGCACTTTGCTGGATCAGAGTCCGGGGATCATCATCGAGCTGAACGTGTGCTCGAACTCGGAGGTGCCGTAGTTTCGGTGCTTGATCGGTTGGATCGTGAAGACGTACGACTACTTCCTCTACGTTGCGTCAATGCTTTCGCAGTCGGTCTGCGTGGGTACGTAGACAACACTCTCCCATCTCGTTGCTATGCATCACATGATCTTGCGTGTGCGTAGGAATTTTTTTGAAATTACTACGAAACCCAACAGTGGCATCCGAGCCTAGGTTATTTATGTTGATGTTATATGCACGAGTAGAACACAAGTGAGTTGTGGGCGATATAAGTCATACTGCCTACCAGCATGTCATACTTTGGTTCGGCGGCATTGTTGGACGAGACAACCCGGACCAACATTACGCGTACGCTTACGCGAGACCGGTTCCCCCGACGTGCTTTGCACATAGGTGGCTTGCGGGCGACTGTCTCTCCAACTTTAGTTGAACCAAGTATGGCTACGCCCGGTCCTTGCGAAGGTTAAAACGGAGTCTATTTGACAAACTATCGTTGTGGTTTTGATGCGTAGGTGAGATTGGTTCTTGCTTAAGCCCGTAGCAGCCACGTAAAACTTGCAACAACAAAGTAGAGGACGTCTAACTTGTTTTTGCAGGGCATGTTGTGATATGATATGGTCAAGACATGATGCTGAATTTTATTGTATGAGATGATCATGTTTTGTAACTGAGTTATCGGCAACTGGCAGGAGCCTTATGGTTGTCGTTTTATTGTATGCAATGCAATCACTATGTAATGCTTTACTTTTATCACTAAGCGGTAGCGATAGTCGTAGAAGCACAAGCTTGGCGAGACGACAACGATGCTACGATGGAGATCAAGGTGTCACGTCGGTGACGATGGTGATCACGACGGTGCTTCGGAGATGGAGATCACAAGCACAAGATGATGATGGCCATATCATATCACTTATATTGATTGCATGTGATGTTTATCCTTTTATGCATCTTATCTTGCTTTGATTGATGGTAGCATTATAAGATGATCTCTCACTAAATTATCAAGAAGTGTTCTCCCTGAGTATGCACCGTTGCGAAAGTTCTTCGTGCTGAGACACCACGTGATGATCGGGTGTGATAGGTTCCACGTTCAAATACAACGGGTGCAAAACAGTTGCACACGCGGAATACTCAGGTTATACTTGACGAGCCAAGCATATACAGATATGGCCTCGGAACACGGAGACCGAAAGGTCGAGCGTGAATCATATAGTAGATATGATCAACATAGTGATGTTCACCAATGAAATTACTCCATCTCACGTGATGATCGGACATGGTTTAGTTGATTTGGATCACGTAATCACTTAGAGGATTAAAGGGATGTCTATCTAAGTGGGAGTTCTTAAGTAATATGATTAAATTGAACTTAAATTTATCATGAACTTAGTCCTGGTAGTATTTTGCAAATCATGTTGTAGATCAATAGCTCGCGTTGTTGCTTCCCTGTGTTTATTTTGATATATTCCTAGAGAAAATTGTGTTGAAAGATGTTAGTAGCAATGATGCGGATTGGATCCGTGATCTGAGGTTTATCCTCATTGCTGCACAGAAGAATTATGTCCTTGATGCACCGCTAGGTGACAGACCTATTGCAGGAGCAGATGCAGACGCTATGAACGTTTGGCTAGCTCAATATGATGACTACTTGATAGTTTAAGTGCACCATGCTTAACGGCTTGGAATCGGGACTTCAAAGACGTTTTGAACGTCATGGACCATATGAGATGTTCCAGGAGTTGAAGTTAATATTTCAAGCAAATACCCGAGTTGAGAGATATGAAGTCTCCAACAAGTTCTATAGCTAAAAAATGGAGGAGAATCGCTCAACTAGTGAGCATGTGCTCAGATTGTCTGGGTACTACAATCGCTTGAATCAAGTGGGAGTTAATCTTCCAGATAAGATAGTGATTGACA